>NC_042999.1:68487826-68495326 GCF_006345805.1 Octopus sinensis | reverse complement strand
CACATGTAATGGCTGTGTGGTAAGAACTTTGCTACCAAGCCATATAGTTCCAGGTTGAATATCTCTGCGTAGCACCCCGGACATATGGCTGTGGTGGACGGAAACTGAAAGAAGCCCGTCGTATATGTATATACCAATGTGTGTTTGTGTTTGTGCACCACCACCGTTTGATAAGTAATATTGGTTTGTTTACGTCCCCCGTAACCCAGCGGTTCCAGCATGGCCACAGTCCAATGACCGAAACAATTACAACATGAGATACACATACACACAGTCAGATACATTCATATGTACGTACGTACGTACGTACGTACATACATACATACATACATACATACATACACACACACACACACACACACACACACACACACACACACACACACACACGCCCATACTCTCATTTCTTTTTTTTTTTGTAACTGGCATTCCGTTGGTTACGACGGCGAGGGTTCCACTTCGATCAACGGAACAGCCTTCACCTGAAACTACCGTACAACTGGTTGAGTACTCCACAGACACGTGTACCCCTAACGTAGTTCTCAGGGAGATTCAGTGGGACACAGAATGTGACAAGGCTGGCCATTTGGAATACGGGTACTACGCATTTTTACCCGCTGAGTGAACTGGAGCACCATGAAATAAAGTGTTTTGCTCAAGGACACGACTTGCCGCCGGGAATTGAACTCACGACCTTACAATTGTGGGCCGAATACCCTAGGAACTTGCATACTATCATATTATCTATCGAGAATAATTAACACATATATCTATATACGATATATGTACAATGTAGTTAGATATAAAATCTTTGGTTTTTAATAATACATAAAATATACTATTACGTTTTACCATAACATTGTAACTGGTCTGTTGATTAATCAAACGATTCGAAGAATTCTCTGCGATTCAACGAATGGTATTGAAATCGTATGCATTCTCAAATTCTTTGTTATTGTAGATGCACATTCATTCTGTAAATACTAAATTTCTCATCGCTCACTTATATCACTTAAGCTTTTTTTTTAACATTCCCTATTTCTAATATATCAACTCTAATTTAACTGTTGTTTTCAGGAAGATGGCGCCCCTGAGTAATTACTTAACTGTAAACCTTCATTATTATTATTATTATTATTATTATTATTATTATTTTATGTTGAAGTAGTTAAGGCGGCGAGCTGGCAGAATCGTTAACACGCCGGGCAAAATGCTTAGCCATATTTCACCCGTCGTTACGTTCTGAGTGCAAATTCTGCCGAGGTCGACTTTGCCTTTCATCCTTTCGGGTCGATAAATTAAGTAGCAGTTGAGCACTGGGGTCGATGAAATCGACTTATCGTCTCTCCCAAAATGTCAAGCCTTCTGCCTATAGTAGAAAAGATTATTATTGAAGTAGTTAATTTGCAGAATCGTAAAAACGTCAAGCAAAAATTTGTCTTATCAAATTCTAGCCCTTTCGTTTTGAGTTCAATTTTGTCAAAGTCAAATTTCCTGTTCTTCCTTCTGAGGTTGTTAAAATAAAGTCATACTCAAGTACACTGGGATTAATTTAATCGACTGATGTCTCCCAGACTTCTTCAAACAAGAAAATACTTCTGAGAATCTAGAACAACTCTTCATGGGGATGCTATCGATTTAACAGTGTAAATAGTAACGAACATGTTAGGGATAGAATTCCTGCGAGAGGCAGCGAATTATAAGCTTCTAAAGACAATGCTGGGACACTCGTAAACCTATAATTAAAAGGAAATTTGACATCTACATCACTGTGTCAGACGCAGACAAGTACGATAAAATCATAAGATCGAAACGTGATGAGTTATCTTCCGTACTTACCGAAATAATTTTGTCACATTCTTTATTGACGTGTATCATTTAAGTCAGGTAGTTGTATGTAGTAACAACATACATACCAACATGTTTTATTATAACAGTTGTATGTTGTTAGCATTTTGACACTTCTTGCAAGGAATATATCAACATTGAAACTTGTGGAGGCACATGGCCTCGTGGTTAGAGCAGCGGATTCGCGGTCGAGGGATCGCGGGTTCGAATCTCAGACCGGGCGATGTGCGTGTTTATGAGCGAAACACCTAAGCTCCACGCGGCTCCGGCAGAAGGTAATGGCGAACTTCTGCTGACTCTTTCGCCACAACTTTCTCTCACTCTTTCCTCCTGCATCTTGCAGCTCACCTACGACGGACCGGCGTCCCGTCCATGTGAGGAACCTATACACCAAGGAAACCGGGAAACCGGCCCTTATGAGCCAGGCGTGGCTCGATAAGGAACAAACAAACATTAAAACTTAACTACAATGAATAGGGTTGATATTTCGTAGAAATAACTTACTATTTAAATTGTTGAATAATATCTGTTCACTGTTTATTTAATATGTATCGATAAGGCTTTCTTGTGTCAAATTACAGGGATATTTGTATAAATCACTGATACCCTTTCAATGTGATCGCATCTTTATAATATAGTCAAAACTGCATCGTAAAGGCTAAGCCTCTTTTTCAAAGTGACAAAAATAAAGAAGCTTCATATTTGAATATCTACCGACCTTCTGCAAAAGTTTAATGCTACTAATATCATGAACTGTACAATTAACTACTACTCATAAAAAATATGCTAGACTACCAGAAAAAAAATAACAGAAAAGATCATAAATAAATCTATAATTAGTAGACTTTTATTTAGTAAGACACCACAACGTTCAGCTCTGAGAACGAGTCCGTATGTTTCACTAAAATCTCAAAGGAGTGTCATGGCAAAAATTATTGAAAAAAAAGAGACAAATGCTTAATAACCGTGATTTAGAAATACTTTACCTTACGATTCCATTTTAGATTATATCTCATTCAAGTCTCTTCTCTTACGCAACTAAAGAGAACAATGTGTACAAAAACGAATTTATGTCTATCAAACTAAACAAACACAGAGAGACCAATTCATGCTTTGACACGTCCTAATATCCATTAAAAGCTTTAATAAATCAAACATTGGCTTGCTTTAAGACTCGGGGCGGCCATTTTTTCCTTTTGAATTTTTTCGCTCTTCGTCTCTAATATTTGATTTTGTTTCAATAATCAGTGACGTCCGATCATGTTCACATGTAAGCTGCAAGTCTTCGCCTTATTTACAGACGATACTTCAAGATGGATTTGTCATTATTTATCATGACAAATCTATCTATCTTTCTATCTATCTATCTATCAATCTATTTATCTATCTATCTATCTATCTATATATATACACACACACATATATATATATATATATACACACATATATATATATATATATATACACACATATATATATATATATATACACACACATATATATATACACATATATATATACACACACATATATATACATACATACATATATATATACACACATATATATACATACATACATATATATATACACACATATATATATACACATATATATACACACACACACATATATACACACACATACACACACACATATATATATATATATATATATATATATATATATAGCATAGCTATATTTATTTAAATAATGTGTGTTGCGGTTGATATGCGTAAACATTCAAGTGCTCAATATAGGCTTACAAGCAAAGAGTTTTTGATCTGTCCCCTTTGCCACATCAATGAAGAACTGATAATATCCACACAAATTCTTATATGAAACCATGTTATGGATTTACTTATATGATGGCGTCCCTATGTACCTGGACAAAATCTCTCTCTCCCTCTCTCTCTCTCACAAACACCACACACACACACACACATTTATCTAGCACGTAGGGTTGAATAATCGAGTGGTTAAGATAGTGGAAAACACGTTCAAGTACTATGGCTTTAAAATTTGTTGGTGAAATACACATATGTTTGTGAACAGAACATTTTACACGGCATTTTCCCGATTCAATTAAATGTCAAAAGGGTAACTGATGAGTCTCGGACCAGGGTTCACTAATCATCTCGGTGTCTACTACCTTTGACTGAAACCAGATTCTGATTTTGGTTACAGGCTAAATATGCTAACTAGTATGCACACAGCCTACGTACGTACATACATACATACATACATACATACATACATACATACATACATACATACATACATACATACATACATACATACATACATAATAGGTGAAAGACTCTAGTACAAGAGTACTGAGTAAGAACCCTAAGTGGTCAGATTCTGAAATTCCAACTTTCTAATAAGGCTAAGTTAGACCAGCAAAAGTAAGAGTTGGCTATAAAAAACACGGAGCTTACATGAGTTATAAAGAGAAAAGATAGGCAGACAATTAGATGGTAGAAACTCATTTGTATAAGGTGTTACATAAATATATAACAGGATGAAGATAGTCTTTACTGCTGTTTCGCACATTCGGCAAATAGTTGATGTTATAATACATTTTATACAAACAGGTGGCAGTATTGATCACAGCACATAAACAAAATATAAAATATTATCAACGCGCATGAAACTTGAGACACGAGTATCTTCAAGCAGTATCTCCGAACATTTTCTTCAAAAGGATAACGGCAAGTGAGATTCCAGCTTTAAGATACTCGTGTATCAAACTTCATATAAATTAGTAATACTTTTGCCCATTTGCTGTGTGTAATATTAGCTCATTCTTAAGCTTGTCTCCTTGATGTTGCATTATAACACCAACCAATCGCTACATCTCTGAAACGGCTGTAAAGATATAACTTCATCCTCTTATCGGTATATGTCCAATTCTGTATAAATGATTTTCTGCTTTTGATACTTGTCTATCTTTTTTCTTCTGTAACGCGCGTGCGCTTGAATTTATTGACGGAAGCGAATAATATACTTGATGCATAAATATACTTGATACGTATTTTACTTCATCGACTCCGAAAGAATAAAAGCAAAGTTTTCAGTGTCAGGAATCGATCTTTGAACTTAATTAACCAGAACGAAAAGCATTTGCTTTTCACCGTTCTAACGATTTTGACTGCTCGACACAGTAAGAATAATAATTTTCGATTATAGGCACAAGGCCTGAAATTTTGCGTGAACTGTACTTCTTTCGATAATGAACTGTACTTCTATCATCGATGAAAGACAAAGACGGACTCGGCTGTATTTGAACTTGAAATGACGTTAAGCATTTTGCCCAGCATGCTAACGATTCTGCCAGCTCGCCACCTTTGCTATAACAACCAATAATACGGCTACAAAAGTAACAAAACTCCACGTGTAACAACAACAACAGTTGCAACAAAAATTATTAAGGCGCTAAACCGTTAGGACAGCATCAATACCATGATGGAAATATAATTGTCACAATATAAGTATTACTAGTACTACTAATAAAAATAAAAATAATGATAATAATACTAACTAGCAAACATTAAAATAAACATTAACGATTATAACAAAATAAAAAAGAATCAGAAATGTGTGTATAAGCATACGCAGGAATGAAAGTATATGTATACACACACACATATATATGTATGTGTGTGTCAATATATATATGTATGTATACATATATATTTTTTGCTTCTGTGTATATATACATGTATGTCTATATATATATATATATGGCATGTATATAGACATACATGTATATATAACATATAGATATATATATATATATATATGCATATGTATATACATACATGTATATATATATATATAATATATATATAATATTATATATGCATATGTATATACATACATGTATATATATATATATATATATATATATATATATATATGCATATGTATATACATACATGTATATATATATATATATATATATATATGCATATGTATATACATACATGTATATATATATATATATATATGCATATGTATATAACATACATGTATATATATATAATATATATATATTTATATATATATGCATATGTATATACATACATGTATATATACATATCATATATATATATATATATGCATATGTATATACATACATGTATATATACATATATATATATATACACAATATATATATACATGTATATATACATACATATGTGTGCATATGTCTATATATTTATGAGTGTATACATATGAATACATACATACATGGATATATATATATTTATGAGTGTATACGTATGAATACATACATACATGGATATATATGTATATATTTAAAAGTGTGTGTGTGTAGATAGATAGATAGATATATATATAGATATATAGATAGATAGATAGATATGAATATGTGTGTGTGTGTGTGTGTATATACTATAGGTTTCGTTGTGTTGTAAGGAGCTCTTTTCTCTCAAGCCATTGTCGCTGTTCTTACAACAACGGGGACAGCAATACAAGGAAACCTACACTAAAAGTATCTAAAACAAATAAACAAAATAAATGTTAACCGTCAAAAGAATATATTGTAGAAGACCAAGAGCAACGGCGAGAACAATAATAGTTTGAGAGAACACAGACAGCGTACTAGAACTTCGATGATAAATAATAAAAACCGCTTGGACAGTACATAACATCGACCACAATAACTATTATGAAACCAGCTACTTACAACAGTAACATCAAAGACGACAAAAAAAAAACGGGAATGATAACCCGCAACTAAAATACAAATGATAATTGATCCGTAGAAGGTAAAAAAGAAACAGTGTTTTGTACATAATATTATTAGGGTAGTCTAGGAAAATTTTTGTTGAAGTTAGCATTTGAGCTTAAATATATGCGTGTATTTCGCGCGTCTGAACGAGAATCGATCTTCGGTGTCTTTGATCTACTATGTACTGTACGTCGCATCTGTGTCAATTCGATGCCAGCTGCTAATCCTTTTTGTTTCACTTACACTTTTATATTTGGAAAAGCGAAAAAAAAAAAAAATTTGTTGAGATTATCAATTCAAATAAGTAATTTTTTTGTTGTTTTTTTGTTACTTTTATTTATTTATTTTATTTATTTATGTATTTATTTTTTGGTTATGTTGAATCACGATATCCTGTTATGATACGTTACTTTATTTTCATACATATATAATAACATGTATGGACAAGTGTTACGAAACAAAAAAACGGAGATCAGTGCACGCTAATGATTGCATATATCACGTAAAGTGCAATATGTTAGTAAAAAGCTAAATTCGACTGCACATGTAAGTAAAAAGTCTTAGGACTCATGAAGCTGGTTACCCGATTCTCATGACGGACCGAGATCACAACTTTCCCCACGAGGCAGGACACAGTCTGGTGCAGGGCTATTCATTTACAGTTGAGTGAACTGGAGCAATATTTGCTCCAAAACGCGCTGCATCACCTGGTTTGATATTCAAAACCACGATCTTGCGATCTTCAGTGCAGCACTCGGATCTTTTCGGCTTGAACGGCAGTTTTTTTAAATAATTTCCACGTAACTAAACACTTTTAAACTTCGTATACTGGTAGAATGTGTTTATAAAACATCATTTTCTCTTGGCTTTATTGAGAAAATTCTATGGTT
>NC_042999.1:68466151-68483651 GCF_006345805.1 Octopus sinensis | reverse complement strand
TGTGTGTGTATGAATGTTTATGTATATGTACGTATATATGTGTGAACTTATGTATTGTGTGTATATATTGCAATATATATAGAGATGTATGTAGTCGTATGTACACACATATATATATATACATATTATATATATATAATATACATATTATATACATATTATATATATATATATATACATATACATATTATACACATATACATACTATATATATATATAATATATATATATATATATATATATATATTATATAAATATATATGTGTATTATGTTTGTGTGAGTGTAACTATATATATATATTACATTCTGTATGTATATACATTCATGCGTATATATCTATGCAAGTAGCTATTATACATACATACGTCCAAATGATAGACAGGTAGGTAGGTAGCTAGGCACGTATGTACACACGAATATATTTCTTCCTTTTATGTCTTTCGATTAGTGAAGAGACACCAATCTTCCAGACCGCTGAGCTTATAAATCTTAGGACTCCACTCTACCTTATCGCCAAGAAAAATATTAGATTGAAAAATAAAATAAACAGGAGAAAAAAATAATACTGTAAAGGCAATACGTGTATACTGATAAATCATGATTATTGACAGTTTCTTGGTGGTGGTAGTAGTGGTGGTGGTAGTAGTGGTGGTGGTGGTAGTAGTGGTGGCAAGGCAGCGTGTAGTGTTATAGGAACGAATTATTTGCGGTATTTGGATGTGTACTCTTACGTTCTGAGTTCAAATCCCGCCGATTTTGTCTTTGTATTTTATTATTAGGAAGTCAATGGAATAGAGATTTCTCGCTTCTAAAAAAAAAGCAAAAAAGTTTCTTGCTTTGAACTTATGTGAGAAAATTAACAGAAACATTAACCTGTTGTGTGTGCATATATGCAATACACACACACACACACACACATATATATATATATATATATATATATATATATATATAATGAAGGGTGAAATTAATTAATTTCCAAATGCTGTTTTTACTGAGATCTCCCTTTTTAGTAGAAGAAATAGCTATAACCCTTTGACTGCTATTTCTAAATTCGGTATGTGGTAAGGCAACTCGTTGCTAAACCCTTATTGCTTAGTATTACTTAAATTTTCCTCGAATGAGGCTTTACATGCCGAAGACTACTTGGTGTAATTGATAATTTTTCCAAATTAATTAATTTCACCCTTCATTATTACGGATAACCATATTTTATCTCAGTAGATGACCACAGCATCTTGTTTTGGCTACACGAGGGTGGGAAGGGGCTGTTGACACAATCGTTTCATTCACAAATTGAATTCGGTGATACCAGTTGCGGATTCTAGCTCGCTCTGATACTGAGTGGAGCTGGTGCCTTCTGGTATCTCAAAATTCAATATATAATCATTTATGATTATAGTATTCTGCGCTGAAGAGAAAAGAAGTTTCGGTAAGATAGAATTATTTAATTTTTACTATTTAATATTTAATTCTTATGCTTTCCTTAAAACTTGATTTCGAAACGTACGTCCGTGGAACTAAAAAAATGTATGATAGATTGCAGTCAATTCATTCTCTCTTACCTGTTTGTGTCTGCCTTCCAAATGCTGTTTTTACTGAGATCTCCCTTTTTAGTAGAAGAAATAGCTATAAACCCTTTGACTGCTATTTCTAAATTCGGTATGTGGTAAGGCACTCGTTGCTAAACCCTTATTGCTTAGTATTACTACTTTTCCTCGAATGAGGCTTTTACATGCCGAAGACTACTTGGTGTAATTGATAATTTTTTCCAAATTAATTAATTCACCCTTCATTATTACGGATACCATTTTTTATCTCAGTAGATGACCACAGCATCTTGTTTTGGCTACACGCGGGTGGAAGGGGCTGTTTACACAATCGTTTCATTTCACAAATTGAATTCGTGATACCAGTTGCGGATTCTAGCTCGCTCTGATACTGAGTGAGTTGGTGCCTTCTGGTATCTCAAAATCAATATAGAATCATTTATGATTATAGTATTCTGCGCTGAAGAGAAAAGAAGTTTCGGTAAGATAGAATTATTTATTATTTAATATTTAATATTTAATTCTTATGCTTTCCTTAAAACTTGATTTCGAAACGTACGTCCGTGGATAACTAAAAAAATGTATGATAGATTGCAGTCAATTCATTCTCTCTTACCTGTTTGTGTCTGCCTTCCAAATGCTGTTTTTACTGAGATCTCCCTTTTTAGTAGAAGAAATAGCTTAACCCTTTGACTGCTATTTCTAAATTCGGTATGTGGTAAGGCAACTCGTTGCTAAACCCTTATTGCTTGTAATTATATTATATATATTATATTATATATATATAATATTATACATATATGAGTGTATGTGTGTTCGTATATGTACACACATAGACACATGTATGTAGTATAGTTAATGTTTGCATTAATCTGTTATATATAATGCTTCCCGTATATATATATATATATATATAATATATTTATATATATATATACTAATATAATATAATACATACATATGAGTATATGTTGTTCGTATGTGTACATTAATATATATAATGTTTCGCGTATAAAGACTTTTTCACTTCCCGAGCGTTATACTAATACATCTGTTTGTTGTCTACACCACCTGTCTTCGTCTTTTCTTGGTCAGTTTCCCCTCCTCTCTCTCTCTCTCTCTCTCCTCTCTCTATAATATATATATATATATATCTATATATTAATATATATATATATATAATATATATATATATATTCAAAGCGTGATACTAACCTCAGCCACGATTTCCAATGGCTGAGGATTAGCATCACGCTTTGAAACTCGGAGTACCAACGAATTTGAATCAAACTGTTTTTGACCTATATATATATATATATATATATATGGATATGGTGCATAAACAATTTATGAATTTTTACACGAATGAGCTGACCTTTGACAGGACACCTTACACGCTAGAAAGGGCAGTTAAAGCTCAAATCACGAATAAGACCAATTTCAAGGGGAATGAAAAAAAAAAATTTTGTAGTTACCCTCAAACTCGAGTTTCTGAATTAATGTGCAAAATAAATTAATTTGCCATCCGTACTTTTTCAGTGAGGGTGCTGAAATTAATGCATATTTATGTAGTAAGTAGCACCGAAAATATACGTGCTATAATATATATATATATAATATATATACATATATATATATATATATATATATATATATTTGTATCCATATGAATATATCTTCGTCCTTTAATAAGAATTTTTCCATAGATTTCTAATTCCTTTTAATCATATTTCATTTATAGATTTTTTAATCGTATAGGTATGATTGTATGTAAACAAATAATTAATATAAGGCTTAATTTATTAAACAAAGTTCTATAAATTTCATCAAATAAATTAAATGAAGCAGATTAGATGTTAAAATGGATTATCCTTTAATCCTTTAATAGTTTCTGATAAAAATAAGACATTCTTTTTTACATTTGCATAAAATCAGAAATCTTGGAGGTGTTAACAATTGTATCGATCTGATTATTATTTTGTGTTATTGACAAGCACTGGAGATGATTTTTATCGATTAACTTCTCCCCATATATATATATATATTAATATATATATATATATATATATATATATATATATATATTGGCGACCTCCTTCGCCATAGATGACCATGGGATTGCACCTAGAAGTTACCCTCCGAGTCCGCGCAAAGTTGTTTATGGAAGTCCAGCAGTCGCCCATGCATACCGGCCTCCCCTCTCCACGCCACCGATGTTATCCAAGGGAAAGGCAAATTGCCGATACAGTTTGGCACCAGTGACGTCGCAACTCATTTCTACAGCTGAGTGAACTGGAGCAACATGAAATAAGGTGTCTTGCTCAAGAACACAACACGCAGCTCGTGTATGTTTGTACCTCACCACCGCTTGACAACCGTTGCTGGTGAGTTCTATAGAATAAGTACCAGGTTTTTAAAAAGCACTTCTTTTTTAAAACCTGGTAAAATTCTTCAGATTTAGTACCCCAGTATGGCCGCAATCTAATGACTGAAACAAGTAAAAGATAAAAGATTAAATATATTGTCAGGCAGTGGAGTGGCAGAATCGTTAGAGCTTGCCTTTTCTCAGCCTAAATTTAAATCCCTCTGGGATTTGAACTCGGTTTCATCTCTCCAGAGTCGATAAAATAGAATGCCAATTACGCACTGGGCTTGATTTTGTTTATCGACTAACATCTTCCCATCAAATTTCAGACATTGTGCTTATGTTAGAAACAATTAAGGTTCATGGAACGGAGGAACTGTTTCAGCGACAGATCAAAATATCTTAGAGGTATTTAGTTCCCGCCACGATCAGCTGCGTCTTTCAGCTTTCTGCTTGTCAATAAAACAAAGTACTAGACAGGTACTAAGATCCATACAGTCGTCAACACCTTCTCCAAGATTCCTGATCTTGTGCATATGTAAGAAAAATGTATTCATTTTTATCAAAGCGGTCACGATGTTTGGCAGTATTTCTTTCGGCTTTATGTTCTGAGTTTAGATTCCGCCCTGATCGACTTTGGTTTTTATTTTTTCGGGGTCGATTAAATAATTACCATTTTAGCACTGGAGTCGATGTAAACGACTAATCCATCCTATAGGCATTATGCCTATATTAGAAATAATAATAATAATTATTATTATTATTGAGTGAGAGAGCAGTGCATACCATCAAAGTGACACTGGGGTAATATATACGAATCCCAATATACCCATCATGACTACCCGTCTGATAAGGGTACATCAGGCACATGCATTATTATTATTATTATTATTATTATTATTATTATTATTATTAAGGCAGCGAGCTGGCAGAATCTTTAGCACGCCGAGCGAAATGCGTAGCCGTATTTCGTCTGCCGCTACGTTCTGAGTTCAAATTCCGTCGAGGTCGACTTTGCCTTTCATCCTTTCGTAGTCGATTAAATAAGTACCAGTCACGCACTAGGTTCGATATAATTGACTTAATCCATTTGTCTGTCCTTGTTTGTCCTCTCTGTGTTTAGCCCCTTGTGGGTAGTAAAGAAATAGGTATTTCATCTACCGTTACGTTCTCAGTTCAAATTCCGTCGAGGTCGATAAATTAAAGTACCAGTGAAACACTGTGGTCGATGTGATCGACTGTCCCCCTCCCCACAAAGTCCAGGCCTTGTGCCTATAGTAGAAAGGATTATAATAGTAGTATTTTAAAAACGCAATAGATTTGTAAATTATCAAGAATTCGAACTAAATGCAATGTGGTATTTAGTTATGTCCGTTTATGTGTTCTGAGCTTAAATCCAGCTGAATGACTTAGCCTTTGAACTTTTCATTCTACCAGTCGGAGGTCGATAAAATTGCCAGTCAAGATTTAGCATATATATAATATAACATATATATATATATATATATTATATATATATATATATATATATATATATATATATATATATATGAGGCGCAATGGGCCAGTGGTTAAGGCAGTGGTTTCGAGTCCCAGACCGGGCGTTTATTGAGTGTTTATTGAGAAAAAACACCTAAAGCTCCACGAGGCTCCAGGAGGGGTTGGAGGTGATTCCTGCTGTACTCTTTCACCACACCTTTCTCTCACTCTTTCTTCTGTTGGTCTGCTTGCTTAGGAAGCGGGGGGGGGAGTCATTTGAAGGCTAAAACAATGCTAAGCTCATTGTGACCAGCGATGTGTAGCAACATCTGATTGTCTGGTGATCACGTGAGATATATATATATATATATATATATCCGACACTTGTCACCACCAAAGCTTGTATCATTGTCACTTTACGTTCTGACTTCAGGCAACCCTGAGAGCAACTTTACCTTTCGTAGATTTAAAATATAACAAAATAATTTGGATTTTAATGTTACATCATTCCTTGTTTCTCTATGCCAGTTGTAGAAAAGAATATTCTTAAAATTGTTGTCATTGTTTGTTGTTGTTGCTGTTATCGGCAGAAAAATGTCTTGCAGCAGTAATGTTTCTGGCACTTTATGTTCTGTGTTCAAATCCCACTGTGGCCTACTTGGCCTTTATCTCTCCGAGGTCGATAAATTAAAGTACCACTCAGTACTGGATCAATAGCATCGAATAAGCTTCTCCTCCCAAAATTGCTGATCATGACCCTAAATCAAATATTATTTAGGGCGATGGACTAGAAAATCTATTAGTGCCATCCGGATTGTTTACCGTTTCTTTATATTTTGGGTTCAAATATCACCATAGTCAACTTTGCCTTTTAACTTTTCAGGGTAACTAAAATTAAGTTACCAACCAGAAAATATGACTAATTAAATCAACAACTCCTCACAGCAGAGCAGTTCACTTTATAATTATTAACGATTGATGAGATATAATTTGATATGGCCATTTTGGTTCGGACAAAAAGAACAATTTTGAAAGAGATAGAAATTTTCTGAAAATTGTAATTTACGGTTTTGTGTTAAGCTAGTTTTGGAGAAATTGCTTGGTAGGTATTGTTTTAGTTTTTTTTTTCTCTCTCTTACCAAGCTTTTTATAAAGGTTCGAAATAAATGAATTTCTGGTACATTCCTAGAATTCGGAGGCAAATTGCAATAAAATTCAGTACATAATTCAAACACGTGTGACTCCCCTAATGGTCGCAGCTATTACAAGGGAGATAATCATTTCTTCGTAATATTTTGTGGGATTAGAAATTCGAATTTGAAATTCAGGAATTAAAACGAAATATATGCATAGAATTCACATATTAATCTTTTTTTATTTATTTATTGCGAAATTCTAAAAATTTCTACTTCATGTGCTAAAGTCTATTTGATTATGTAAAATATTTTTTGTCCGATAATGAGCAACAGGAGTGGCGTAGGAATGGCTGAGTGGTAAGTAGCTTGCTTACCAACCACATGGTTCCGTGTTCAGTCCCACTGCGTGACACCTTGTGCAAGTGTCTTCTACTATAGCTTCGGGCAGACCAAAGCCTTGTGAGTGGATTTGGTAGACGGAAACTGAAAGAAGCCCGTCGTGGATATGTATGTATGTACGTATGTATGTATGTATGTGTGTATGTTTGTGTGTCTGTGTTTGTCCTCCCAACATCGCTTGACAACCGATGATGGTGCGTTTACGCTCCCGTAACTTAGCGGTTCGGCGAAAGCGACCGATAAAATAAGTACTAGACTTATAAAGAATAAGTCCTGGGTCGATCAAATGACTGAAACAAGTAAAAGAATAAAAGAGTAACTGAAGTTGCATATGTTTTTAGTTGTATAAGTTCTTTATTGAACCTAAATATTCATAGAAACTGTTGATCCTAAATTCTCAGAGGAGTCCATGAAACAGACTCTATTATGTTTGCAAGCTGTGAATTATATCTTTTATACTGAGTTTTAAATAGACTACATTTTAACTTATACAAATCTTTAACATTGTCTTATTCATTCAGCGGATTAACAAATAAATACACATATATCATAGTGCTAGAGCATGCATATACAGCTGCGTGCTTGCGCACATACACGCGAGTATTGTCCAAATCTCCGACCAATCACATATAGCTAGCTGGCATTCAATTGGCCTATCAAGTTTCGGGCATTTTGATTAGGTTTTGGATAGAAAATTCACAAAAAAGTCACTTCTATTGATTTTTTAATGGCTTTGTGGAGTGATTGGGGAAATGTAAAGATGTGCACGATCACCCTTGGACGGTTTTGAATGACCATAGAAAGTGCGAGCCCTCTAACTGAAAAATTGTGGATTTGTATAAAGGTAACACACATACACATACACACACAAACATTTTGCCGTTTATATATAGAGAGATTATAGATATATTTAGCTTTTAGTTAATTTTCCTTTCTTGATTTTTAAAGATTGTATTACAACTGACACTAACATGTTATAAAATGTAATGTGAAGCTCTGTACTCTTGCATTTGTGCTGTTTTAAGTTTATAAAATATTGGGTTGAGGAATAATTCATTAGCGTTTTCTTTTTTTCTCAAATTTAAAAATGCACGCAGAAATAAAACGTAATGTTTTATGATATTTAAAAGAGCATTTTTGGCTCTACAAGATAGTGTGTTTTGATTTCTAAATTTTATTGATTTAAGTGTGTTTTCAGATCATTAAAATAGGTGTCAGGTGGACAAAACTGAGTATTTTTAATACCATTTGATTTTTGCATTTCATTGAGGTGTTAAGGGCACCGAGGCTGCTCGTGAAATTTGTGCCATAAATGGAGAAGGAACAATGCATCAAAGTACCACCCGCCGTTAATTTTTGCGCTTCAAAAATGGGAATTTTGACCTCAAGGACCAGTCACACATCGGCTGACTATGTTATGTGTATGGTGGGACTGGGAAGGCATAATTCATTACGAACTGCTTGAGTGCAACCAAACACTCAATGTGGAGCACTACGTTCAACAACCGCACCGACTCAACGAAACAATTTAGCAAAAAAGACCGAAAAGGCGAAATAGCATTCTTCTGCAACACGACAACACCCGTCATCACATCGTCAATATGACCAAAGCCGCGATTCAAGAACTCAAAAGGAAAGAGTTGCCTCATCCTCCATATTCCCCAGACTAGGCGCCATCAAATTTTCATCTCTTTCGAACGCTTTGCGTAGCGTATCGTTCAATAATGATGTAGAATTGACGGCTTGGTTGGACGAAGTTTTTGAGTCAAGAACTGGACATTTCTATTGCCAAACCAACGAAAAACTTATTGAATGAGGGGAGGAAGTGGTGAACAAAAAACGGAGAGTATATTATTGATTAGTTTATTGTAGTCTTTTTTTGTTTAAAATAAACTTGAAGATAACGCTCATGAATTATTCAGGTGAATAAGCGTCGACAGCTAGCAAGCCAGGCTACTCCAGACTGATGAAGAGCAATGACTCTGAAACTAGTCTCTGGGTGCTGGCTTTGCTAGGTGTAGGTACTTATCTCCCCTGTTTGAAAACGTAAGGACACAGAACGCTTGTGTCACATAGCTAACTGGAAACGATGTTTCCTGGGACTAAATAACAGTAGCATTCTTTCGTTTTCTGAGACTGCCACATTAAGTTGGCAATAAACCAATCACTCTAATATATTTTGTTCTGAGAAAAAAATCCAGGCGCGGACGTGGAAGCTTACTTTCCAAATATGTGGTCTAAAATTCAGTACCACTGCGTGGCATCTTCTGTGTTGATTTGATAGACGGTAACTGAAAGAAGCTTGTCGTACATATATGTATATATATATATATATATATATATATAATGTGTGTGTGTGTGTGTGATTGTGCATCTTTGAGTGTTATGTTTATTCCCAAGCACCACTTAGCCACCGGTGTTGGTTTGTATACGTTTCGGTGAAAGACACCAGCAGAATAAGAATCAGGTTTACAAAACAAGTAGTGGGGACGATTTCTTCGTTTAACCCATTGGTTCTTCACTGGGGTTCATATGGCCTTTGAGGATCCATATAAGGTTTTGTTTTTACAATTTATGCGAAATAAAGTGGTTAAACTGCGACAATACGCGGGGCCGACCAAAGCCTTGTGAGTAGATTTGGTAGGCGGAAATTTTTTTAAAAACCCATCGTGTGTGTGTGCGTGTGTATCTATGTGTGTATGCCTTTGTGTCTGTGTTTGTTCCCCACCATTGCTTGACAACCGATGCTGGTGTGTTTACGTCTCCGTAACTTAGCAGTTGAACAACCGAGACAATAGGATAAGTACTAGACTTCCAATAAAAAAAAGTCTTGGGATCGGTTTTTTTCGGCTAAAACCTTTCAAGGCTGTGCTCCAGCAGGGTCGCCTACAAGATGGTTGAGAGCCACTGGTTAGAACCATTCAAGGCGGTGCTCCAGCCTGGCTACTGTAGAGTGACTGAAACGAATAAAAACGAATAAAAGATTGTCCGAGGCACAAAAATGTCAAAATGAACCTGAACAAGATTTTACACGATTGAATACACCGAAGTGAGTTCATCCTACTTTCAACAAACTCATAAAGTGGAGGCGCAATGGCCCAATGGTTAGGGCAGCGGACTCGCGGTCGGAGGATCGCGGTTTCGATTCCCAGACCGGGCGTGGTGTGTGCTTTTTGAACGAAAACACCTAAAGCTCTACAAGCTCACGCAGTGGGGGGGGGCTGTTGTACTCTTACTCTCCAACCTTCTCTCACTCTTTCTTCCTGTTCCTACGCAACCGCTGAGCCTGGATGCGCATTCATCCACCCGTCGATGCTCTCGGTGTCGGGGGTTGACCTGCTTTCTCTTCTGCAGGTCTTACGAATAGCAAAGGACCACGTTTCGGACTCCTCTCATCTTGCGAGCTCTGGGTCGAAGACCGTTCGCTCAACAGCAACAGCAACAGATTCATAAGCTGAAACAGGTATACCACGATCAATTATTGAGGAAACAGTAATTGAACGTAGAATAAGTACGGTAGCTGTTAATAGTAATAAGCTGTATACCACTTAATAGCTCTTATTTACAGCTAGAGGCAGCAGAGCAGTGAGAGTTATGTGCCTTGTCTACAGACACTGCTGCACAAAGCTGCATATCGAATTTGAATGGTCACCCAAACTTTCTGCTAGTATTCCAATATGTTATTGACTCAAGATTCTGCAGTTCTCCAACCTTCAGGCACATGACTAATAAAATCCGCAGGAACTGGCTTTGAAATTTGATAAACACGTTTGTAAAAAAAAACACACACACACACACACACACACACACACACACATGTGTATTTATACATATATGTAGACTGTGTACATACACATACACACACATGTGTATTTATACATATATGTAGACTGTGTACACACACACACACATATATAGATATATACATACAAATATGCGTGTATATAGGCACATGTAAATATACAGACGTATAAATATAATGTGCGTGTGTATGTATACACACACATGTATATATGCAGATATATATATGTATATGAGGGTGGGTATATCTACGTATATATAGAGAGAAATAATGTGTGGGTGTATATATATATACATATATGTATATATATATATACACACACTTACACATACATGCATTATTTATGTGTATAAGGGTATATATATGTATGTATTGACATTACGTGTGTATATATATATATATATATACATACACGTATAATCATGCATACATTATGTAAGTATGTGCGCATATGTATACATATATACATACATATGCTCAATATCAGTTAAATTCTAGTCTTACATTCTTTAGATGTTTGAAAGATTAAAAGAAAATGTATTAAAAAAATATTAGGTAAAATAATAAAAAAAGAAAAAGAAAGACAGATAATTGTAATTTTCAAAATTCACAGCCCCAAAAATAAGAACGATGATTGCATTATCTACTTTGAAATAAAATTACATTTCTGTCGTGACGAAAACATTCATGGGCAGTTAGTTCATTCGGTTTCGGGTTTGTCAGCCAGTCATAGAATTTTTGAAGATCAAAGAACTTACATGATCAAAAAGAATCGAAGAATTTAAATCAAGAAATGGATTACATATATATATATATATATATATATATATATATATATATATATATATATATATATATATATTGTATTTGAATGTAATGTATGTATAGACAGATATATATGGATGTACGTGTGTATATGTATGTATGAACGTGTATATAGCATATCTATTTCTCTATAAATATATTGTATATATATATGTGTGTGTGTGTTGTGTGTGTGTGTGTACGTATATATATATATATATATATATATATATATATATATATATATATGTCGTATATATATATATATGTCTAATATATATATATATATATGTACGTATATATATATATAGTCTATATATATATATACACATATGTACGTATATATATATAGTCTATATATATACATATGTACGTATATATATATATACATATGTACGTATATGTATATAGTCTATATATATATACATAGGTACGTATATATATAGTCTATATATATATATATATATATATACATATGTACGTATATATATAGTCTATATATATATACATATGTACGTATATATATAGTCTATATATATATACATATGTACGTATATATATAGTCTATATATATATATATACATATGTATGTATATATATATAGTCTATATACATATGTATGTATATATATAGTCTATATATATATATATACTCTGTGTATATATGTATTGCATATATATATATATACACATATATGTATATATATGCACACATACATATATTGGTCGCATGTGTTAATGCGTATATATGATTGCGTATATGTCCATATGTATGAGCATGCATATATATGAATGTATATATATATATATGGATGTGTGTATATGTTAGTGTATATATGGATATGAGTTTGTCTGTGTGGGTATTCATGTAAATGTCTATGTATGTGTGCGTATTTTGGAATGGCATACTCTAACTGCGAAGGAACATTATATGCAGTCTCACAGCAATTCTAAAAGAGAATAAAATTATAACCAGAACGATAATGTTGTCAGCATGGTCGTTTTCTTTTGCCTATGACAAGAAAAAGAAGTAGAAGAATAAGAAATGCATGGAGTTATAGAAGCGTACGAAAGAGATTGGTGGGTGAATTTACAGAAGGAAGCTACATGGTGCATGGAACACGCAGATTTAGTTTACATAGAAGAGTGAGAAGATGTTATTGCCCATCAAATTGTTACACACGTCATGTCGAGTACATTTTTTATTACACAAAAATATGGCTGTTGAAAGCTAATTTCTTGAATTAGGTCAATATCTCCACGGAATGGTTATCCGAACATCATTTGTGTCTCGCTGCCGGGTAATAATAATGTTGTACATTACTATCACGTTTCCATTTTACGTCTGTTGCAATTTCCTTTCATTTACGTCGCTGTTATTGTGTTCTGGCCTAAGTTGGTGCAGTGGCAGAATTTTTACAGAGGCAGGTAAATGAAAGTGATTATTTTCTCTTTTGAACGTTCTGAGTTCAAATCCCAACGATGTCAACTATTCGTTTTATTCTTCCGTGTTCGGTGAAATAAAATATTTATTATGAACTGGTGTCGAATTAATCGACTGTTCTGTCTCCACAAATTTCTGGCTTTCTGCCTATATAAGAAATTATTGTAAGTCTATGCATTTGTAAGTCATCGAAGTCGACTATACTTTTCAGTTTTACCGAATCGATAAAATAAGTACCTGTGAAGTACTGCAAGCGACTCGACCGACTACACCGCCACCATTAAATATCTGTAGAAACATTGTGCCAAATTTAGAAATCATTATTATTATTTACGCCTTTGAGAAAGATATAAGCAGAGTCACCTCCCAGTAACTCCTCTACATATAAATCTCAGGCGTAAATCTAAAGCGAGAAATCGATCTGCTTAAAGGTATTTTTATCGTTTTTATACGTTATTTTATAGTTTTTTGCATGTTTCACATTTCATTGTTTATCATTTTATCAATATTATATTTCGCCAGATTACGTGGTTTATCGCTTCATATATATTTATCATTCTTAGTTTTATAGGTTTTGCTTATAGTGTATAAGTGTTCTTCATTCCATTGTATAATTTATAGCTTTATCGATTTTATAGTTTATAGTTTAATAGATTTTATAATCTATAGTTTAGCAGTTTTTATCATCGTATAGATTGTATATTTTGTAGTTCTGCATATTTTATAGCTTATGTGGTTCTATAGATTTCGTATCTTATTGTTGTGCAGATTATGGTTTAATAAAACTTTAAGCTAACAGTATTTTAAGTAGCATTAAAATGTAAAGTGGAAAAAATTCCTATTCAGTATTTAATTTGCACTACTAGTGTTTGTGTTTTGGTTTGGCTTGTTTTCTTTTCACGTTTGAAGGTAAACTATATAACAAATTAGGTGTATATATATATATATTAATGTAAGCTACTGACCGATATTAAAATGCGATATACGATTTTTACTCGTCTGACATCTTGGGTTGCGTTTTCTGTAAGCTCTGTGAGCAGATCGATTTCAAGACAAATCGAACTGATAGGAAATGCTCTGTTAAACAATATATTTTTTTCTTTCAAAAACAAATTCTATAACAATTTAAATGGCTCGAAACTTTCTATGACTTTTTTTTTTCTTGATATTCTGATAACAACGATGAGTGAATTCTTCCCGTCTGTACGAGTGTATACAAGCGAGATTGGGATCTTTTCGGTCTGAACGGCAGTTTTTTCTAGCAGTGTCATATGAAATTGTCACCCATAATTATGACCCTAGTATCGATCTATTGCATTTCAATCTGTTTTAGGGTTAGGGTAAGTTAGGGGTGGGGGGGAGGGTATCTTTTTTCTCCAGAAATGTAAATAAACCCAATCTGTTTCTTAAACGAGGGACATATTCATACGTCACAAAATGTTTTCACCTCAATAGACGTCATTGATTGGTTGAAATTGCAGAAATTGAAGAAAAAAACAACAAATATCTTACAAACTATAGAATTCTCTCAATAAAGCCAAGAGAAAAAGATGTTTTATAAACACATTCTACCAGTATACGAAGTTTAAAAGTGTTTAGTTACGTGGAAATTATTTTAAAAAACTGCCGTTCAAACCGAAAAGATCCCGATATTGTTTTGTCTCGTTTATTTAGATCCTGGATATTCCCTTATCTCTAATTTAAGAACATCCTCTTGCTTCTAGCAGGAACTATTGTCTACACATGTCCAAATGTATATAATCAATATCACACTTTGTGCTTACTTTAATGCTAACAAAGCTACCAGTAATAATAACACTTAATGACATGAGTCAAAAGTATAGCCTCCAGGTCGTTGTTCGATGTGCAAAACATAATAGTTAAATCTTCCTCAAATAAGCTCATAAACCCGCCTGAGAAAAGGAGGATACAATACATAATGCAGTACTGAGTGCACTGTGTCTTCAAAAAGATAAGATGACCATGGCTGAGACGTTATTGGCTGCAGGTTTGCTTGTTGAATCAAGCCTGGCCTGAACACAACAACTGCATCTGAGAGCTCAGTCAAATTATATTGAAGTAACGCTACGGTAAGGAAAATGATATAATCCAGATAGACGCATTTAGTTGTTTTCTTCGTTTTTTACGGAATCCGGAATATCTTGAAAACAAAAAGCTTCCTGGGACAACTCAGTATACTATAACAGCTCACGAAAACAATCACTACGCTTATCAAGGAATTAGAGAAGACGCGTAGCTTAGTGACTCAGATATTGGGCTTGACTCAGGTATTGGGCTCACGATCTTATAGTCGTGAGTTCCATTCCTGGACTGGGCAGCGCATTGTACCATTGAGCAAGACACTTCATTTCATGTTATCCTAGTCTACTCAGCTGAAAAATGAATGCTAGCACGATACACTCTCTCTCTCTCCTTCCTTCCCTCCAGCTATCATACTCTCGTTGTCCCGCTAAGTCATGGGTGAGAGGGCTGAGAGGGTGCCTATGTCTGCTCGTAACTACATAGATGCCTAAAGCAATTAGCGAAAGCAAGGTACATGTCACCAATTTAAAGTATTTCGTGAGTGACTGCTGAGCTTTAATTAAGGTATTCTTATATAGGGTTCTAAACAATTTGTCTTTCAGCTTTTCTTTGGCTGAACACCACCTATGAGCTCCAGACTGGTCTTTCCTTCCCTCATCTATATGTTGTCCACAGCCACCTCAGATTTCGCGTTAACCACCTCGCTTGCTGCTTTATACCCAGATCATTGCTCCTCTGGAATTCTCTCCCTGTATTCTTCTTGCAGCTATTGATGAAAAATATTGTATTGTTCGAAAGGAATGTTAGCCATACATAGGCGTAGGAGTTGCTGTGTGGTAAGTAGCTTGCTTTCCAACCACATGGTTCCGGTTTCAGTCCCACTGTGTGACACCGTGGACAAGTGTTTTTATCATAGCCTCGGGCCGACCAAAGCCTTGTGAGTGGAGTTGGTAGACGGAAACTGGAAGAAACCCGTCGTATATATGTATATATACGTGTATATGGGTGTATGTGTTTGTGTGCCTCTGTTTGTCCCACTAACATCGCTTGACAACCGATTCTGGTGTGTTTACGTCCCCGTAACTTAGCGGTTCGGCAAAAGAGACCGATAGAATAAGTACTAGGCTTACAAAGAATAATTCCTAGGTCAATTTGCTCCAGCATGGCCACAGTCAAATGACTGAAACAAGTAAAAGAGATACAGGCGCAGGCGTTACCGTGGGGCAAGAAGTTTGCTTCCCAACCACAAGGTTCCGGGTTCAGCTTTATTGCAAGGCACTTGCAATAAAAGTGTGTTCTACTATGGCCTCCATGTATGTGTGTGTGTGCGCGCGCTCTTTAAGTTCAAGTTCAAATTCTGCCGAGCTCGACTTTGTTTTTCATCTTTTCGGGATCTATAAAGTAATTACTAATTAAATACTGGGATCGATACTGACAAAAGAAATTATAGGCTAAAATGGATACGGAGAGGTATTATAGCATCGTTCAAAATACTGTACTTTTTCTGGCTCTTTACGTCCTGAGTTCAAATCCTGCCAAGGTTGAATTTGCCTTTCATTTCTTTTCTTGTTGATAAAATGAAGTACCAGTCATGGACTAGAGTCGATATAAGCCACTATAGCCCGCTGTTAAAATCCTGACCGACTGTGGGGTCTCAAAGAAAGTAGAGTTAGTTCAATGGTAGAAATTTGGGCAAGACTTCCGCCCGTTACCCCCCCTCCCCCAAAAAAACAACCCTTTCTAAAAAAAATTTTTGGGGGATACATACCCCCATTTTTGGCTACGGGGAATACGAATCTGCAAAAAAATTTGGCAAAAATTGACCTTTCTAAATTACCACCCCCACCCCCATTTCCTTCATTTTTAACTTTTTTCACAATTTTTTTTTTCAAAATATGTGGAAAAATACGGAGATTATGATTCTGAAAAAAATTCCAAAAATCTTTGTAAAATTATTTTTTTTATGAATATACGGAAAAATACGGACATCAGGATTCGGGCAAAAATTTCAAAACATTTCTGTACTCACGGTTACAGTTTTAGGGTTAGTGTTAGGGAAAAAAGTCAAAATTGAAGAAATTGTGGGGGAAAGGTGGGGAAAAATTTCACAATGCCGATTTTTGGAAATTTTCCGGAACCTCTGTATCCGAAAACGGGGATTTTTGGAAAGAAAAATTACAAAAATAAACAAATTTGGGAGAAAATGGGATGGGGACGGGCGAAAGTCTTTCCGAAATTTGTTTATCATTATTGCTTATTTAAGGCGGCGAGTTGGCAGAATCGTTAAGCACGCTGGACGAAATGCTTAGCGGTATTTTGTCCGTCTTTAGGTTCTGAGTTCAAATACCGCCGAGGTGGGCTTCACCTTTCATCCTTTCGGAGGTCGATAAAATAAGTACCAGTCAAACACTGGGGTCGATGTAATCGACTCATTCCTTCCCCAAAAATTGTTGTAAAATTTAAAACCATTATGGCAGT
>NC_042999.1:68443651-68461151 GCF_006345805.1 Octopus sinensis | reverse complement strand
TCGATGTCTAAGCCCAGGTTCTCCCTGACAGACAAACATCTACGACTGGAGGCGTTTCGGTTGTGACTATCCAGTCTAATTTTCGTACTTTCCTTTTTTTCCTTATCATTTTCAAAATAGTACAATGGGATTTGAAGGCTATATAGTTATTTCTAGCCAGACAAGCAAATGCGTTAGAGGCTTTATCTTTTGTCGGTTTGTTGTTAGCTTCATCTAGTTGTGTTGTCTTGTAAACAGTGAAGACTATTTGTACTTTCAGGACATTAAATATCTCTGAATTTTAATTTGTGTCTGATTGGAAGTTATTTTTTTTATTTTTTTTTATTTTGTTTTTACTTTGACGTTTTGCAATATAATACAAAGAAGCGATTTGCTGTTAAAATAAATTGTAAATTAACACGAAGCCGCTACCCCTACCTTGATGTTTGTACAGGTGTATGGACGGAATTGTTGTCTGAACGCTATCAGAGAAGAGAACGAAATTAAATGAATTTATATCAAGTTTGAAATTAAAACACTTCTTAATCTCTTCAAATCCTCAGCAATTGACAAAATCCTAAATTTCATCAAAAAGCAAGTTAATTAAAAACACGTACGAGCCGACTCCTTTGATGTCTCTTCTCTTCATTTAAACTCGTAGACAATAACTAGATTTTCTCCGGTTTTCATATACCCATAGCCTCACCTTCTGTTTCTTTAACATTCTTCTTTTGACTTTAAGGTTTTAATTTCTTTACATCTCACTTCAATCGAAAAGGAAAACAGGCGCGGTTGTGTGGTAAGAAGTTTGCTTCTCAGTTACATGGTACAGGGTTCAGTTCCACTGCGAGGTACCTTGAGTAAGTGTCTTCTACTATAACCTCGGGCCGATCAAAGCTTTGTGAGTGGATTTTGTTGACGGAAACTGAAAGAACCCCGTTGTGTATATGTGTGTGCTTGTGTGAATATATATGTGTGTGCGTGTCTCTGTGTCTGTTTGTCTCCCGCTTGTCTACTGCTTGACCCGGTAGTGGTGTGTTTACGTTCCCGTAATTTAGCAGTTCGGCAAAAGTGACCAATAGAATAAGTACTAGGCTTCGAAAATTAAGTCCTTGGATCGATTTGTTCGACTAAAACACTTCAAGGAGGTGCCCCAGCATGGCCGCAGTCAAATGACCGAAGCAAGCAAAAGACAAAACACATTTGTGTGCGTGCGTGTGTGTGTTCTTAACACGCTTCTATACACTGGAACGTGAAATACATGAAAGGCATTTGTTTCAGGGTTTTGTCTCGGAGAAAATTTCTCTTTAAAGTTTCAAGCGACATCAGTAGACACGTTGTTTCGGTGTGATTTTGCCTTTTCAGTTGCAAATACTGCCCCGGTCATTTGAAATTTTTATTCCTACATACAGGAAACATTGAACTGTTTCCCACTTGTATTTACTGGTATGAGTTGTATTTCCTGTATTTACAAGTATTTAACGGTATGTTCTGAGGTTAGCCAGGTTAGAATTCATTTTGTATAAGCGCACGGAGCAGTGAAAGGCAATATACATATGCGTACATTTATTTTTTTTATAGATTCCTGTACATTGTCGACCCATGCTGCATTGTTTGCTTATAAAAAATTAATTTTAGTTTGGTTAGTCTCAACACACACCAGCAAATTTATTGTTTGTTTGTTCGTTTATGTAAGAACAGAAGTTCCAGCTAAGCTATGAATGACCCATGCACTATCAGACACTGAAGAAGCCTGGGGCTGACCAAAGTGCTGTGAGTGGATTTGATAGACGGAAATTGAAAGAAGCCCGTCGTATATAATATGTATATATGTGTGCATTTGTTAATAGGGTCTGTGTTTGTCCCTCCACCATCGCTTGACAACCGATGTTGGTCCCCGTCAGCGGTTCGGCAAAAGACACCGACAGAATAAGTACTAGGCTTACAAAGAATAAATCCTGGGGTCGATTTGTTCGACTAAATGTGATGCTCCAGGATGACCGCAGTCAAATGACGTGTGTGTGTGTGTGTGTGTGTGTGTGTGTGTGTGTGTGTGTGTGTGTGTGTGTGTGTGTCTGTGTCTGTGTGTGTATACGCGCAAGCAATATTTTAGAATCGCCATGGGTTTATATAAAGTGAATGGAACGACGTAGACGGAACGAATGCATTATATATGCAGGCCCCCAGATTTTGTCTTACTGAGACTATGTAAAAACCTCTAATTTGCTCGACTGGGTAAGATAATATTTCTGAGAATTCAAACAAACCCTGAAGCGATATTTGTAGATAATAGAAACACATGTATTTCAATATATACTCAGAAATACTTATACATTCGCATTTACACAAAGCTCATTAAAAAAAAAAAAAAAAAAAAAAACAACTTTTACAAAGCCATTCTCTATTCAGTGAAAGCAGACGTTAATTTATTCAGCTGTTTTGAAGAAAAGTACTATTCTGTTTTACTATTATTATATTCTGAAGCAACGACACTGAACAAAAGAATTCGACATCAAAAATCAGACTATTCTCTGAAAATGACTGCGCCGTATGTGTGTGTTGTTGGGGGTTTTTTTGGAGGAGGGGGGCGTATTATTATTATTATCATTTGTTAAATTTGCTTTTTTCTAGAGTTTGGTGTATTCTTTTGTGTTACTGGTTGTTATTATTGTTGTTTGGAATCGTTTTAAATTGTGTCCACATCTGAACATTTTTGTGCGTGCGTGTGTCTTGAAACTTCACATACTACAAGGAAAGACGGTCAGTGTTTCTCGAGATAAATATATATATATATACATATACATATATACACATATATATATATATATATATATATATACACACACATATATATACATACACACACACATATACACATATACACATATATATATATACACACACACACACACACACACACACACACACATATATATATATATATACACATACATATATATATATATATATATATATAGTTATACACACACATATATATATACATACATACATATATATATATAGTTATACACACACACACACACACACACACACATATATATATATATATATATAAACACATAGATATATACACACATATACACACACACACACACACACATATATATATATATATATATATATATATATATACATACACAAACATATATATATATACTGTCAGGAATGATTCATTGCAAGCAATCACAGGTGGAGTCCCTGCTCAACCTCACCAATGCCCTCTTCATGGAACAAGCTGTACTCAAACTAACTAGGGCGAATAACATTCTGGATCTCTGCTTCACGAACAATATGGACATCATTCATGATGTGAAACTGACGCTGACATTAGTCTCGGATCACAACATTATAGAGCTGTCTATGTTTGGGCCGAAAGTAACCAGTGACATACAGCCTAAAGGAAGCACCCGAAATCTCTCCAATCTGAACCTCCACAAAGCAGACTGGAAATCGATCCGAAAAGAGATCCTTAGAGAGGACTGGCCGGAATGTCTCTCCACACCAGACATTGACATGAAACTAGAATGTTTCATGTCTTCTGTGCAAGCCGTATGCCAGAAATATGTCCCAGAGCACAAGGCCAAAACAAATAGGAGCAAGATTCGAAGAGACAGGAAGATCCTCATGAGACGACGGACGAAGGTTGAAATCGACTCAACCAACATCCCAAAAGTAGCGAAACGTCCCGCCTAGAAACAACACTGATTGAGATCGAAAAAAGGCTGCAACAACCCTGTGAGAGAGAAAGCAGACAAAGAAGCCTGGGTTATAAAACACATTAAGTCAAACCCAAAGGCCTTCTTTCATTACACGAAAGAAACAGCCTCAGTACACTGCAAGATAGGACCCCTCCTCCAAAAGGATGGCTCCCTCACAGACAGTTCAATTAAGATTAGTGAGATACTGAATGACCAGTTCAAAAGTGTCTTTACCACCCCGTTGGAACACAGACAAGTGAACTTCTTTGCCGCCTCACCAAAAACCAGCGAGGCAGTTACAAATGAATACATTGAAATTAGCGAAGAAGATATACTACTAGTCATAGATGAAGTGGACACAAACTCAACTGCTGGTCCTGATGGTTTCTCAGCAATCCTCCTCAAATCGTGTAAGCATGCCCTGGCAAAACCCCTCCAGATTCTTTTCCAGAGCTTTCTAGCAAATGGCAAACTGCCAAGCAAGCTGAAGGAGGGAATAATATGCCCAATATATATATATATATATATATGCACCCTCGTGCGTGTGTGTGAAAATATGCATGTTGTCTTGATACCAGATGTATGTGGTTCGTAAAATAAAGAAACCTTTCTCTTATAGGCACAAGGCTTCAAATTTGTTGGGTGAGGGCTAGTCGATTACATCGACCCCAGTGCTTCACTGGTAACTGATTTATCGACCCCGAAAGGGTGAAAGGCAAAGTCGACCTCGGCAGCATTTGAACTCAGAGCGTAGCGACGGGCGAAATGCCGCTAAGAATTTCGTCCAGCGTGCTAACGATTCTGCCAAGGTAAAAATAACAAAATAAAAAGGATCGAGTATGAAATAAGAAAAACAAGTTTCAATGACCAACGTCATTTTTTACCCTTCTTTTTTTCTTTCCTCCTTTCTTCCTTCCTTCCTATCTTTCTTTCTGCAATCGGAAAACCTTTGTTCCTCGATAATATATGGTTCAAAATCGTTTAATTAATACCTTTTTTTCTTTTTAAGTAAAACGTTTTAATGAAGCATTCATGATAAACAGCTAAATTGTTCGACTCGAAGCGGTTTTATATCTTATCAAAAATATAGTATAATCTAACGGCCAGGCCAACTATTTCCAAAATTCTTTTATTCTTCGGTAATAATTATTTATATGATGATGTCTTTTATTTTCTTCTATCTTGTTTCGGTCATATGACTGTGGCCAAGCTGGGGCACCGCCTCGAAGAGTTTTGGGGAACGAATCGACCCCAGTTTACATTTTTTTTAAGCCTCATACATATTCTATTGGTCTGTTTTGCCATACCGTTAAGTTCCAAGGACGTAAACACACTAGCACCGGTTGTTAAGCGGTGGGTAACGGGACAAATAAACACACACATACACACATACATACATACATACATCATATATATATCTCTCTATATATAAACGGCAGTTTGTCTGTGTGTGTTTCTGTGTGTCTGTTAGGTTGTACCCTCACCCTGACCACGGCTTTCAACCGATTCTGATGAAACTTGACACACACATAGCCCAAAGTCATAATTCAAAACTAACGCAGAGAAAATTTTGAAAAGTTGCCCCAGTTCTAAAAAAAATCGATAAATTCGACATGGGGTCGAGAATCAGAAACACAAACCACAGACTGTCTAGGGGACGCAACTCGACCGTTTTAACTCTCAAAAAAAAATTTACCATTTTCTTTCCATTTTTTTGCTATTTTTTGGCTATAACTCTCTAAAAATGCTTTATAGTTATTTCCCTTACAAACCCGAGCAACGCCGGGCGATACTGCTAGTATATATATATATATATATATAAAACAAATGAAAGACAGAAGATGGCATATACGAGAATATATTATTAATCACAATTGTTTCGACACATGTAGCATCGACTCCTCTTGGGTGGAACACTCAACAACTGGTTCAGAAGTATCTGGTGGTGCAGACGTATCTCATCGGGTGTAATATATATATATATATATATATACATACATACATATATATATATGTGTGTGTGTGTGTGTGTGTGTGTGTGTGTGTGTGTGTGTGTGTGTGTGTATGTTTCTCCCCCAACATCGCTTGACAACCGATGCTGGTATGTTTACTTCCCCGTAACTTAGCGGTTCGGCAAAAGAGACCGACAGAGTAAGTACTAGGCTTACAAAGAATAAGTCCTGGGGTTGATTTGCTCGACTAAAGGCGGTGCTCCAGCATGGCTGCAGTCAAATGACTGAAACAAGTAAAAGAGAAATATATATGTGTTTGTGTATGTATGTGTGTGTATATATCTCTATATATAAAACTGAAATGCGTTTTTACCGCTTGGTTCGCTTTCAATGCCACTACATCCCGTCCGATTCGCTCCAAAATTTACAGGCACATGTAGAATGAGGTGACGATGCGCGTGGGCTACCTTAGAAATCCCTAGCTTAAAAGGTGTGGTTGCTAGGGGCCATCTTCCTACCTCGCCCTATTTCCTCCAGTACTCTGTCACTCCTCTTCATTTGACAATGCAACTACCGTTATTTAATGTAAAGCCTTCCTCAAATCACTCTGTCGCTCTTTACTCTCTTCCAAGAACATTTTCACTCACTCTTATTTCTTACCTTCCTATACATTTTACTCATGTATCTATCAGCGTTCATGGACAGTAACAAATATTACATCGCCAGCCCCATCGCCATCGCATTCTATTGTCTACCTGTCAACACACACACACACACACACACACATATATATATATATATATACCGGAGTAAACACATAAATGTGAAACAAGGTGGAAAAAAGAGTACTCAAATACCAGTGGTAGAGTAATATGCTTTATTTTAAGCAGCAGAAAATTCAACAAAATCTGTTACTCTGAGTTTCTCGTTGCCGTTCATCAGACAGTTTTTGCTAGAATGGAACATATATATTAATATATTAATATATATGTTCCATTCTAGCAAAAACTGTCTGATGAACGGCAACGAGAAACTCAGAGTAACAGATTTTGTTGAATTTTCTGCTGCTTAAAATAAAGTATATATATATATATATACATATATCTAATATATTTTTATTTTTATGTTTTTGTTTTTGGTTTTTTACTGTTTCATTTCCCTATTAGTGGTTTTATCTCTAATTTAATTTCTACAGCGTGCACACACACACACACACACACACACACACACACACACACACACCTATATGTGGCCCCAGTACACCCGAATGAAATCGGGTTCTCTTCATCAAAATGTGAAAAGGGGTCTACAATTATCATCGCCACAACTTATGTATGTCTTCCTCACTCACTCACTCTTTTTCCTAATGATAATTATCATCGCCACCACCAACACACAATCTGGACAATCTTTCTCTTATAACAAATCATGTTTACATTGCAACGACGTCTGCCACCTCCGCCGTCTCTATTTATTCTGCAAATGACCAGAACTCGGGAAACTTGGTTTAGTGTTCTATGGTCTATGACCAGAACTCGGGAAACTTGGTTGAGTGTTCTATGGTCTATGACCAGAACTTGGGAAACTTGGTTGAGTCCTCATCTTATAAAATGTGGCCCCAGTAGACCCAAATAAAATCGGGTTATATTAACCAAAAGGTGAGAAGGGGTATAAATGGGACTGGAAGGGGATTAAAATTTAAAGGAGCGCGTGTTTAGCAATTCTCTGTTACATCAAGCTAAAAAATTTGCGCCAGCCTTTTAATCGTCAATGTGTTGCCGTCCACGATGAAGAAGTTTTGAATGCTTGCCATCGTGAGTCTACTGTCGTGAGAAAGAATCAAGTCAAAACTTGGTTTTTAGGGATTTTCTTTTACATCAAGTTCAAAATTTTACGCCAGCCGTTGAACTGTCAATACGTTGCTGTCCGTCGTTAAGAAATGCCAGCCATGGTGACTCTACTATCCTCAAATTCTATCCCTTCACACTTTGGTTTCCAATATTTTATTATTTTTATTCAGCTCGCAAGTTCGTCTGTCCCTTTTTAATGTTAGTGTTTTGCTGTCTGTCTTGAAGCAGACCTTTCCTTTGTAACTGCCTGATATTTATGATTGATCTTTCTAAATATTTTATTTCTCAACTTACTCAAGATCTTTTGCTGTTTATAAATGGGAGAGAGATACATAAAGATAGAGAGTAAGAGAAAGCGAGGGAGAGTCCGAGAGAAAGGAAGAGTAAGAGAGTGGGGAAAGTGAGAGAGAAAGGAGAAAGAAACAAAGAGGGAGAATCATCATCATCATCATCATCGTTTAACGCCCGTTTTCCGTGCTAGCACGGGTTCGACAGTTTGACAGGGGTCTGGGAAGCCAGGAGGCTGCACCAGGCTCCAGTCTGATCTGGCAGTGTTTCGACAGGTGGATGCCCTTCCTAACGCCAACCACTCTGTGAGCGTAGTGGGTGCTTTTTTCGTGCCGCCCGCACAGGTGCCAGGGGGGCTGGCAGCGGCCACGATCGGTTGGTGCTTTTTACGTGCCACCAGCACAGAAGCCAGTCAAGGCGGCGCTGCAATCGGCCACGTTCGTATGGTGCTTTTTACGTGCTGAAAGGAAGCAACAGAAAGTAACAACCACACTCTTACCCGCGCGTAGAGCGGGTCAACCTCAGCTAGTATATATATATATATATATATATGTGTTTGTGTATGTATGTGTGTGTATATATATATATATATGTGTGTGTGTGTGTGTGTGTGTGTGTGTGTATGTATGTGTGTGTATATATATATATATATGTGTGTGTGTGTGTGTGTGTGTGTGTGTGTGTGTGTGTATACATACGTATACATATGTATGTGTGTGTATATATATATATATATGTGTGTGTGTGTGTGTGTGTGTGTGTGTATACATACGTATACATATGTGTGTGTGTGTATACATACGTATACATATGTGTGTGTGTGTATACATACGTATACATATGTGTGTGTGTGTATACATACGTATACATGTGTGTGTATACATGTGTGTGTGTGTATACATACGTATACATATGTGTGTGTATGTGTGCTTGAGTATATATGTATATGTTTGTATGTAAGTTGGGTTTTTTTTTCTTTTTTGTTCAGTAATCTAATGCTGTAGAATTGATTCTGGTGTTCCTATTTATTGTTGGCCCAACCAAGAAGCGATATTGTAATCGTGTCTGCATACACTAGTTTAACGATATTATGATAGCAATGATGCTGATGATGATATGTGTTGACGGAGGAGGAGAGTGGGGCACGGGAAGCGGGGTGTGAAGAGCTTTGTCATCAGCTGGTAGTCTTCACATCGTGACCACAGCAGTAACAACGGCGGCGGCGGTATTACAGTGATGACTCTGAAGGCGATGCCGGCGACTAACTTCGCAAGAGCAAACGAGATTGATCATGAAAATAGTGATGGCGGTAATAATGGCAGACGGCAGAGCAGACGACTGTGTAGATAAATGAACGAGGGGAGATATGGGTGAGAAATATAAATGTAATCAAATCAAATAAAGAGCAAACATGAACGAGTACTAGCGGTAAAAGGCTTTTCCATTTCTCAAATAAGGAATATCGGATCGAGAGCGTGCAGAAGAAAGAAGCCGAGTATAAGAAAATTGTAGTGGAGAGAGAAGCGGGGTTGAAAAAAGAAAATGGAAGGCTAAGCTCGTGTGAGTGTTTGCTTGTGTGTGTGTGTGGTGGAATCGATGAAATATCCACGATGGAGAGCTTTATCTTGTAAATCTCTGATAATGACCCTTTCATAGTAACAAGTGTGTCGATTATTAATCAGGATTTCATGAGTAAATAGAAGAATATAGAAGCGATAAAGCATGAGTAAATAATAGTGATAATAATAATAATAATAATAATGATTTCAAATTTTGCCACAAGGGCTGCCATTTTGAAGAGGAGATGAATCGATTACATCGACCCCAGTCTTTCACTGGTACTTAATTTATTGACCCCGAAAGGATGAAAGGCAAATTCGACTTCGGCGGAATTTGAACTCAGAACGTAGAAACGGGCGAAAGTATTTTGCCCGGCGTGCTAACAATTCTGCCAGCAATAATAATAATAATAATAATAATAATTATTATTATTATTATTATTATAGAAATAATCCTTTCTACGGCAGGCACAAGGCCTGAAGGTTTAGGTGAGGGGACTAGCCGATTACATCGACTTCATTATTTGACTGGCACTTAATTTATCGACCCCGAAAGGATGAAAGGCAAAGTCGACCTCGGCGGAATTTGAACTCAGAACGAAATGTTGCAGGCTAACGATTCTGCTAACTCGCCGCCTTAAATGGTTTCAAATTTTGGCTCAGGGCCAGAAGTGTTTGGAGAGTAGGGAAGTCGATAAAATCAGCTCCAGTACTCAACCGGCACTTATTTTATCGACCCTGAAAGGATGAAACGCAAAGTCGAATTGGCGGAATTTGAACTCAGAACGCATTTTGTGCGGCGTGGTAACAATTCTGCCTGCTCGCCACCTTAATAATAATAATAATTCTTTCTACAATAGGCGCAAGGCCTGGTATTTTTTTTTTTTTTTTTTTTTTTTGAGGGCGAGAACCAGTCGATTAAATCAACTCCTGTATTTGGCTGTTTCTATCGTCTCTGAAAGGATGAAAGGCAATGTCGGTCTCGGTGGAATTTGAACTCAGAACATAACGCCGTAAGAAATGCCGGAAGGCATTTTGTCTGGCTTGTTAACGATTATGCCTATCATTGTTCCTGATTTTGGCAGAAGTAGAGCAATTCTTGAGGAGAGGGGTTTGAACTTCTCATGTAAATAGCCGGAATAAATACTGCATGGAGTGGCGTACGAGTTGCTGTGTGGTAAGTAGCTTGCTTACCAACCACATGGTTCCGGGTTCAGTCCCACTGCGTGGCACCTTGGCCAAGTGTCTACTACTATAGCCTCGGGCCGACCAAAGCCTTGTGAGTGGATTTAGTAGACGGAAACTGAAAGAAGACCGTCGTATATATGTATATATATATATATATATATGTGTGTGTGTGTGTGTATACGTTTGTGTCAGTGTTTGTTCCCCCCCCCCAACATCGCTTGACAACCGATGCTGGTGTGTTTACGTCCCCGTAACTTAGCGGTTCGGCAAAAGAGACCGATAGAATAAGTACTAGGCTTACAATGAATAAGTCCTGGGGTCGATTTGCTCGACTAAAGGCGGTGCTCCAGCATGGCCACAGTCAAACGACTGAGACAATTAAAAGAGTAAAAGAGTATGACATTTTGTCCGACGCTCAAATGATTCTGCCAGTTCAGTAATAGGCAGAACTCCTTAAATTCGTAGCGAGTAGTTAGATTATTAAATTTGACCTCAATGCTTGACCAGAAGAATAAAAGTCAATAATGACCTCAACGGGATACAAGGGGTAAAGGTAAATGAAGTGAAATGAATTAGATTGAGAAATAACAAGGTAGTAGGGTCACCAAATTTGGTGATGTTGGGTTGCAACTGAAGTTGCTTGGCCAATATGCACGGCAGAGATTAAGTATCCCACCCTTGGGTATGAGGTTTTCACCGAATGTAAAAAGAAACAATAAATAGGCGTAGGAGTGGATGTGTAGTAAGTAGCTTGCTTACCAACCACATGGTTCCGGGTTCAGTCCCACTGCGTGGCACGTTGAGCAAGTGCCTTCTACTATAGTCTCGGGTCGACCAAAGCCTTGTGAGTGGATTTGGTAGACGGAAACTGGAAGAATCCCGTCGCTATATATGTATATATATATGTATGTATATGTGTGTATATGTTTTTGGATCTGTGTTTTTCCCCAAAAAATCGCTTGACAACCGATGCTGATGTGTTTACATCCCCGTAACTTAGCAGTTCGGCAAAAGACCGATAAAATAAGTACTATTTTAATGTATTTTAAAATATGCCTGAGTTAAATTCCTCATAATGGGGCTGGATTTATGGCTTTGATATTTGTACTACCCTTTCCTCTATCTATAAATAGAAGAAATTCTTGTTTGTCTCCATTGAACCAAATAAAAAAAAACCTACCCATTGATAAATCTAAATAGCAAAGTGAACTCAGTGATAAAAATTCTGCAGATGGAGAAGAACCTTCTACTACCATGTTCTTAATGATGAAATTAACCTCTCTGTCTATATATCTACCCTCTTTGAAATGTTGGCAAATGAAATAAGTAAAAATAAATAAAAATGTGCATTGTCTATTTCATTAAAAAATTCTATATGTGGCTGAAGATTGCTCTACATTTTAAAACTGATGTAATACTTACTTGTTTAATAAAATGAAGTAGCATGAAACGATTGTACTACACTACCTTGGATATCCTTGTTGCTTATTTTGATTATATATATATATATATATATATATATATATATATATATATATATATATATAATTCAAAATTATACAAAAACACAGAAGACAGACAGGTGAGCAACAACGTTAATAAATTTAACACACAGGAAAAATGGAATAGTCTTTAACGTTTCGAGCCTACGCTCTTCTACAAAAAGAAATGAGGAAAGCAATGTGTGTGTATACATACATACATGCATGCATACAATACATACACACGAATATTAAAATCTTTATTAAACTACCTGGACAGTAGAGACGACAGACACACATACGAGCCATATAGCAGTAGTATCGAGGCTTTGGTCTTCAGATTTGTCGTGTTTATTTAACTCGTTTGCTCCTGTGCAATCTTATGCCTTTTTTTTCTTTCTGGGCCGGGTAAACACTTAAACACACACTTTAGTAAGTTATTAGTTAACATTGTCCACTGAACGGGGTATTAGTACAGGGAGGAAAGATCGAAAGAACGTATGAAAGAAGAGAAAGAATGGAAGAAATATAAAAGAAACCAATAAAAAAATAGAAGGAAAATCAAAAGGAGAAATGGAAGGAAGGCAAGCCAGGTGGCAAAAAAAAAAAAAGAACGAAAATGAAATAGTGAAAGAAAGAGAAAGAAGTATGATAAGCTAGAATAAGATTAAGGTCGAAAAGGGTTCTGGAAAGTAGACGATGAAGGGCTGACGATTAAGTTTGTACATAGTGTATAGTGAAACATTTCTAAAAGCAAAGAAATATTTACAGTAATCCCTCATCATATCGTGGTTCACCTATCGCGCAATCAATACGATAGCGGATTTTTCTGGCTAATATATGTAAATTTATATCGCGGACTCCTCATCGCATATTTCAGCAGCCGATAGGCATTTATATTTTTTTTAGATTTTAATTATTTCTGTGAGAGGTTTTAGAACGTAACACCCGCGATAGTCGATGAATTACTGTACTGGAATTTCAGTAAACGCAACTTGAAACATAAGAGCAGTAGCCAAGGGAGATAATCTTCAACTTAAAAATCTAAACTATTTACGAAATTATATGCAGTGGATTGGTTTTGTCGTTCATGTTGGATACAGGAAAACAGGGCTCGTTTTTGATGTTAAATCAGACAGTAAATTAATTCTGACAGTCAAAGTTAATTTCGTTCAGGTGAATGGGCTTCAAAGCAAATTTTATTTAGATTTTCACTTACAAAGTTTCAGTCGACAATTGGAAGTCCTGCTGTCCTAAACTTTGTCGCTTTAGAATCGCTTAAAAGGGATGAAATATTTGGGGAATTGGCTTAGTCGTTAATGTTAGGTAGAATGTCTCGCGGTATTTGTTCCGACAGTCTGCGCTCTTAATTCAAATCCTTCTGAGGTCAGCTTTACATTTCATTTTTAAGGGGGTTCCATAGCAAAATAAAAATTGATTTGAAGCTGTTGGATGGCGAAACTGCTAAAGAGCCGGTCAAGGTAACTGGCAGTATTTGTGCCGTCTGTTTACTCTCTATCTGCAACGCTTGCCACAATACTGGGGCCAAGCCGTATTCGCCCTAGAACGGCAGCTTTTCCTAGTTCAACATCGGTAGCATGGAGCAGGACCGTCTTAATAGCTTTATAGGTCCCCGACAAATCAATGCACTGGGCCCTACAAACCACAACAAACACAGATTAGAATCGGGCCTCTAAACCCGTGAAGACCCTGGGTAACTGCCCAGTGTGCCATGACTTAAGATAGCCCTAGCGTGAAGAGAGGATACTTACATGTATGGGCAACTGCTAGTCTTCTTTTTAAAATATCTTCCCCGGGCTTACAAGTGTGCAGATTGTATGGTCTGCATTAACTTACAGAGATCCCTATATTTTCATAGTTTACTCAATGTTAATATATTTATTTATAGCAGGTATCATTAAAAAGCTAACTAAAAATAATTATGCTACGAGGAAAGGTAGTTGGGTAGGGTGGAGAATATGGGAGACAACTCCGGGCAGGTGTAGACCTTATGACACTCATCAGCTAAACATAGTATCCTGCATACCTTACCGAAGTTGTAATCAAGGAATCAATGCGCCACATGTGCACGTTTTGGCTTTAGAATATAGGTTGTGTTGAAACTGAAGCAGTTATATTAAGAAAGGGCCAATTTAACCATCTTTAAACACAAAACCGTTGAATTCATTTTTCAGTTCATTTTTGAGACGACAAAATTTTTGTTGCACATTCAGTGACCGGGTTGCATTGGAGTGACAAAAATTTTGGCACCCCCCAAGAAATAAATGATAAATGAATTCAATACTGTTGTGCTTTAAATGGCCTAAATCACTCTTCTATCCATCCATTTTCGCCACTCTCAATTCCTAGGAGGGTCGTGAATGTAAACTTCTCAGCTACTTCCTCCATAGGATCTTATAAGAAACAACTGTCATTAAACAATCTTACAGGATTACCAAGTGTAACCCATGGAGATTATCCAACCAACTCGCACGTGATCTACCTCTAGGTCGACTCGGCTTGAGGAATATGTCTGTCTTTCCCTGTCGAATTCTAACAACATATCCATAGTATCGCAGCTGTTACATTATAATTGTTTTACATTTGATGTTTTCTTTCTTTCTATAATTCACGTCTTTGTTGAGTCACTACTGGAGACTTCACCATTGTATACTAATGTGAAGGCGCGTGGCTTAGTGGTTAAGGCATTCGGCTCACGATTGTAAGGTCGTGAGTTCAAATCCCAGCTACGCGTTGTGCCCTTGAGCAAGAGACTTTATTTCACGTTGCTCCAGTCCAAAAATGAGTTGTACTTGTATTTCAAAGAGCCGGATTTGTCACACTCTGTGTCACGCTGAATCTCCCTGGGAACTACGTTAGGGGTAGACGTGTCTGTGGATTGCTCAGTCATTTGCACGTTAATTTCACGAGCAAGCTGTTCCGTTGATCCTATCAGCTGGGACCCTCGTTGTCGTAACCGACGGAGTGCTCCTATGCTCCTAATATATCTAGATACTATCAACTTTATTAGGCCCCATTCTTCTCCATGCCAAACCTGCAGAAAAGGTTAAGCTGCAAATAAGAAAATCACATATGTAATCCAGAGTGCTACAGTGAATCAGCGTGAGAAATATCTAATATAGTCACTCAACATGCTAGAAATAGATATGAAATTCATTCAAATCGTACTCTACTGTCGTAAAGAGAGAGGAAACGTTTGTAATTGCTAATGTAGTCCTTTATGCATTATGCCTGAAAAAAAGGTAAGATCACTATTGGAACATCTTTGATGTATGCTTTAATGTGTACTTGTGTATGAGTATTTATGAACGTGTGTGTGTGTGTGTGTGTGTTTGGTAGTTTGATGTTGATTTCAGCTAATAGAAGCAGTACATTACAAATTTGGTGAGTAGTGCCTGAGCTGCCTGTAGATGTTTAGTGCAAAAGATTAAAATAAAATGTCGTAAGGGTGAGCATTGTTAGAGAGACAGAAAGCAAATAGTAAGGGTACAACATGAAAAGTGTGAAGCTCATACCTTAATCTAATCCAGGGGTCGCCAAACTTTTTCGACCATCGACCCCCTTTTCCACTCTCCTTCCACATCGATCCCCTTTAGCCATCTTCCACATCGACCACCCTCCTCATTTAAGATATCTTAATACTCTACCCACCCGTACCATATCTTAAATATGTACCGGGTACTGATGCTGGCCATTAAAATGTCAGCTAAAATATACATGTACGACAAATTAAGAAATTCTATTGAAGATGGCACACTTTTTACACTTAAAACTACGAGTACGAGTATACAGTCTTAAACTTTCAATTTTTATGAAATTGTTTTCACGGTTAGAAAATGTGAAAAACGCATCATATTGCAGGAATATCTTTTATTCTTTTCTACTTTAGGTACAAGGCCCGAAATTTGGGGGGAGGGGGCCAGTCGATTAGATCGACCCCAGTACTCAACTGGTACTTAATTTATCGACCCCGAAAGGATGAAAGGCAAAGTCGATCTCGGCGGAATTTGAACTCAGAACGTAAAGACAGACGAAATATGGAATATCGATTTCTTTACTACCCACAAGGGGCTAAACACAGAGGGGACAAACAAGGACAGACAAACGGATTAAGTCGATTAGATCGACCCCAATACTCAACTGGTACTATTTATCGACCCCGAAAGGATGAAAGGCAAAGTCAACCTCGGTGGAATTTTAACTCAGAGCATAGAGACAGACGAAATATGGAATATCTTTTACTGAAATTTACAGCATCAATGTGGGGGGAAGGGCATGGCGCTGACTAAGTATTGCAAGCAGTTCATCTGGGTGAGCTGGTCTTTCATACACCAGCCCCATTCGACTCCTTGGCTATCATCGACCCTCTTCAATTCCTCCCCGACCCCTATGGGGTCCCTCGGACCTCCTTTGGCGACCCCTGATCTAATCCATGCTGTAGTTTTATAGTGTGGGTCTGAAGGAATACTCATAGCACAAGTGGTTGTAACGGCGCAATAGGACAAAAAGCTACCAATCTAAAAGAAGATGGATAAAGTCTATAGGACCTCAAAAGCATGAAAAATTATATAATTTAAAATTTTTGTATACTTTTTCAAGATCAATGGTTTTTCCACGGTGCAAAAACTAAAGAAAAATCATTTTATTGCCTTTACGTAGAGATGTATCTAAATGTTAGAACTTATTAACAAGCGATAGATTATATTTAAATAGAACCATATATGTGTTTCGTGGTTTGTGTCCATTTGTCTGTTCCTCCTTGGCATGTTCTTCTGACGAAGCCAGTCTTTAAGTTGGTTTGCGATCAAACAAATATAATCAAAGCCATTTCCGTTAAAAGCTCATTTGATGCTGGCTTTAAATATGACAGATTCTTCCAGATACTTTCCATTGATTGCGCATACAATTTGAGAAGAAAATTGCATTCTAATGTTCTGTTAGCCGTGCTCTGATAAATTTAAATGTTTGGTTATATTTTTATTATAATTCATGAATTTTACAATATTGGTGAAGTTCGTAAATGTAGAGTAGCTTATTAAAAATTTTCCCAGCACTTGTGTCTAGGAGGAAAAGTCTATACGCTTACAGGAAAAATGTTTTCCCATCAGTGTTATTACATTTCTAGAAAAGGGAAGATTATACAACGTGGCTCTTTTTTTTTTTTTTACTTCAATCCCATCTATTACGTTGTTTACGTTCATATTTATTTAATGTTTTCTTTGAAACCACCGAATGTCGGTGCATCGCTATACATTCCTGCTACCGTATTGAATGATATTTCATTATACGAGATGGTTGATATTTTGCTTGTTGGGGCAATTTGATAAATTTCTAAGCATGCATTGCGGATGATTTGAATTTTTGTCAACATATAACACTGAATCATTAATTTTGATCGTCAGTTGAAATATTTAAAATTGGGTGTCCAGGCAGGGCAGGCAGGCAAGCAAATAGATAGATAGA
>NC_042999.1:68418651-68441151 GCF_006345805.1 Octopus sinensis | reverse complement strand
CGCGGCACAGTAATAAAGTCACAATTTTGGCTAGGAAAAAACACGGCACAGTAATAAAGTCACAATTTTGGCTAGGAAAAAAACGTCACAGTAATAAAGTCACAATTTTGGCTAGGAAAAAACACGGCACAGTAATAAAGTCACAATTTTGGCTAGGAAAAAACACGGCACAGTAATAAAGTCACAATTTTGGCTAGGAAAAAAAGTTATAATTTATGGGATCCGGACCCCCACCCCCCTTCCCAGACAAAACTCCTGTGACTTTTTTTTTACCTGGATTCGTCCTTATTTGGCAGGAGTCCTATGACTGAAACAAGAAAAGCGAAAAGAAGCGGCTACTGTGTGTATATACTGCTTGTACAGATGTGCATACGTTCATGCGTAGGTAGGTAGGTAGGTAGGTAGACAGATGGATGGGTGGGTAGATGGATGGGTAGGTGGATGGATGGATAGATAGATAGACTGCCTCAAAAATCATCGTTCTACGAGTTTTCAAGTGTTCCATTTTTAAGTCTCTACTTGTTGATGTGTTCATTTGACACGTTCTATGACGTGTCATCGCAGTTGCTGTTTGGCTCCCAAGTCAACCTAAATCCTGTTGATCAGAGGCATTCCAACCGTGATCACACTGTCCTTGTTTCCTTTACGACACAGGGTACCCAAAAGTAACCGGAAACTTTCCCTGTGGGACAAACTCGTTATAGTTCAGGCTTCCACCTCTAGAACCCACTTGGGGCCACCCTCAGACATTAGTCTGCCGACCGGCGTCGTCTGGAGGTATCGAACTCCCACGTGGTGCGCCTTTGCTTTGCAGTGCTTCTCTGTTCGTCGATTTTTACGATGGCTGAAACGAAGGAACAACGTACCTCCATGAAGTTCTGTTTTCTGCTGCGGAAAATGGCGGCCGAAAAAGTTGTCATGCTTCAAACAGCTTACAAGGACGCTGCCATGAGCAAAATACAAGTTTACGAGTGGTTTTCATGCTTTAGGAATGGTCACTTGTCACTTGAAGACCAACCCAGTTCAAGACGACCGTCGACCTCCCGAACGAACGAAAGCATCACGAAAATTCACGAACTGATCTTGGACGACCGTCACTGAGCAATAGACGAATTTGTTGATATGACTGGTGTGTCCTGGAGATACTGCCAACGAATTTTAGGCGAGGAACTGCCAATGAAAAGAATTGCGGCAAAATTTGTGCCTCGCTTGATCACGGAAGATCAAAAGCAGTCACGACTGAATGCGTATCGTGAACTGAAAGAACAGTTGGAAGTTGATCCGAACTTTTTTCCGAAGATCACCACTGGTGACGAAAGCTGGTGCTACGGAATTTGCAGATGTGGAAGAGGTGAAGAAAAAACCACGGCAGCGTTAAAAGGCTTCGCAAGAGTTCAAGTACTACTTTGAACAGTGGAAAATGCATCTAGACCGATGCATTGCTTGAAACAGAGAATACTTTGAAGGCGAGTGAAGCCATATGCACATTATTTAATATGTTCTTTCCTTACTAACCATATTACACAGCAAGAAAATCGGTTACCAAGGCAACAAATCAAGATTTGAGGGAGATGCGATTTTGATTCCTTGCAAGTCCAGCGACCACAAAATGGTTCCTGTTATTGCGGGCGTTGTTGATGTCAACCAATAGTCGTAGTAGTCGGTGTGATGGTCGTGGTAGGGATGATGATCGGAATGGTGGCGGTGGTTGGAATTGTGGTTGCAGTGATAGTCGTTGTGGTGGAGGTGGTGATCGCAGTGATGGTTGTTATTGTAGTAGGGGTGGTGGTGATTGTGGTAGCGAAAGTGGTTTCAGTTGTGGAGATGGTTTCCATGTTGCTGGTGTCGGGCTGGGATGGGATAGTGGTTGAAGTTGTCGCAATAAGGATAATACTAGTGGTGGTGATCTTGTAGTAGCAGTTGTGGTTGCTGTTGTAGCAGTAGTAGTGATGAAGGTAGTAGCGGTGGTAGTAGCAGTAGTGGTAGTAGTATTGGTGGTGGTGGTAGTAGTAGTAATATTGGTGGTGGTCGTCGTAGTAGTGGTAATGGTTGTGGTGGTGGTAAACGTAGTAGTAGTGGTAGTGGTAATGGTGGTAGTAGTTGTGGTGGTGCTAATGGTAGTAGTAGTAGTGGTGGTAGAGATGACGATAGAAGTAGTTGTTTTGTTGTTCTTTTGAAACTTATTGAGTTATTATTTCTTTTTGTTTTTGTTTTTTTCCCCGTTCCTTGTTACTTTCCTGGTCGTCGTCGCCATCTTTGTTGTTTTGGATGCGTTTTGCCGTTGCAGTCGCCGTTGTTTGTTGTGTTCTGTTTTGATCTGTTCTCGAAGTTATTTCACTGCTTATCTATATTATAACATTATTTTCATACATATATTTCAAGAGTTAATAATGTAGCTTATTTCGATTAAATTTCATTCAACATGTCAGGTGTGTGGTGTGTAAAAAAATACATGTATAGCTTTGTATGCAACTATACATATATATATATATATATATATATATATATATATATATAATATGTGTTGGTGTATGTATGTATGTATGTATGTATGTATGTATGTATATACTCATTCCTGGTCTCCTCTCTCTCTCTCTCTCTCCCCATACACACACACACATATGTAATATATATATATATATCCAGTATGTATGTATGTATGTATGTATATACACACTCCTCGTCTCCTCTCTCTCTCCCTCCATACACACACATACACACACACACACACACATATATATATATATATATATATATATATATATATATTTAGTAAATATGTAAGTATCTATGTGTGTATCATGTACGTTTTATGTATGATAAAACTGAATAACAATTTATCGATAGCTAGCTAGCTAGCTAGATAGATAGATAGATACATAGACAGATATAGATAGATAGATAGATACATAGACAGAGATAGATAGATAGATACATAGACAGATATAGATAGATAGACAGATAGATAGATAGGTTTTCAGTTGATCTACCTATCTATCTATCTCTCAATCGGACTTAAGTGCAGAGCGAAAATTAAATGCATAAATGCATTTATCTATTTGTGACAATCGGAAATTGCAAACTGAAGAGAGATAGACTAAATACGTTAAATTTCCTATTTTAAGGCTGTAGAAACATGTTATCTTATTGGCAGCATTAGTTATGTTTAGCGATATATTTCAACAACACCCCAGCTACTTCTGCTTGTAGTTACATCACCAAATAGAACTTAACGCTTGAAGAGATACGGAAATATGCATATATGTATATGTGCATAAACGTGTATGTGTGGTGCGTGTGAATACTTCTATAAGAATATACATATATATGTGTGTGTGTGTGTGTGTGTAAACATTTGTAAACATACACACATTTGCAAACTCTACTCTGTGCATGTATACGTCTATATATCAGTGTGTGTGTGTGTATGTGTGAATGCTCGTGGGTGAGGAGGGAATGAAAAAATCTAGTTATATAAATTTCTCTGCATGCATGTAAATGAGAAAGGAGGAGAGAATGAGAAAGTTATCTGTTCATATGTAGATTCGAAATACATACGTGTGAAGTGGAATAAAGTACTTTTCTGCTCGGGGTTCAAATACAGACTAAACTCAATTTGATACAGTCTCAGGTGCCTTATGGTACTTGATGTTACGCAATTTTATGTAATATATAGTGTAACATATACATGATACGTATAATATAGATGGCACCTATATATATATACATACACGACACACACACACACACACATCTTTTACTTGTTTCAGTTTAGTTCTTGTTCTATAGAATCGCTAAGTTATAGGAACGTTATCAAAACAACACCGGTTTCAAGCGCTGGGTAGAGGGACAAACACTCACACATACACACACACACACACACACCTTTTACTTGCTCTATAGAAGCGTTAAGTTACAGGGACGTAATCAAAACAACACCGGTTGTCAAGTACTGGGTAGGGGTACAAACACACACACACTCACACACAACGAGCTTTCACGCATTTTCCGTCGACCAAATTCATTCACAAGGCTATAATAGAAGATAATTGTTCAATGTGCCGTGCAGTGGAACTGAACTCGAAACCGCTCGTTGCAAAGCGAACTTCTTAACCCTCACAACCACACCAGCACCAATCTATACACAAAACATAAATCATACTCTTTTACTTGTTTCAGTCATTTGACCGCAGCCATGCTGAAGCACCGCCTTTAGTCGAGAAAATCGACCCCAAGACTTATTCTTTGTAAGCCTAGTACTTATTCTATCGTTGTCTTTTGCCGAACCGCCAAGTTACGGGGACGCAAACACACGAGCATCGGTTGTCAAGCGATGTTGGGGGGACATACATACATACATACATACATACATACATATATATATAATTCAGTTTCCGTCTACCAAATCCACTCACAAGGCTTTGGTCGGCCCGATACTGTAGTAGAAGACACTTGCCCAAGGTGCTACGCAGTGGAACTGAAACCGGAACCATGTGGTTGGTAAGCAACGGGCAGTGAGATAAATTCCTTCGTCTTTTTTTTCATTTATTTTAATCATAATTTTTCCAAATCGGTCAATAATATATTTTCCTTCGTTGTCCTCAGCCTCTTGCCAACGTTTCATTAGCTTGTAAGTGCTTTGATGGTAGAAATCCCCGGCTCTCGACTGGATGAATTCATCGTACCACGTTTTCAGTGCCACGTCGTTCTTGAAAAAAAAAACTACTCGCATGCCGTTGGAGAGCGACCGGAAAAGGGATAATCTGAGGGTACTAAATCTAGAGGATACAGTGGATGCCGCAGAACTTCTCAACCAATCTCCTGAATCACATTTTTGGTCAAATTAGTGAAGTTGGAGCGAGCGTTGTCGTGTTGAGGAAATACACCATGTCGCCAGTCGGGTCGATTGCTTCGTTGTATCGGTACATCAGCGTTGACCGTATGGTTGTGTTCAATCATTTCGTAGTAGATTGGCTCTTCCTAATTCCACCAAACACAGGTCATTGTCTTGCGTCGACGCAGCTCTGGCTTGGCTCATGGTGTTGTTTGCTTGTTGGGATTCGGCCATTCTTTCCTCTGATTCATATTGACGTAAAAACCCCAGTTTTTATCACCTGTGACGATATCGTAAAGAAATTTTTTGTGTCCACAAGTAGTCTGGTCTCGAGCGAACAAACTACCAACGATAGAGGAGCGCTGGAGTTAGTCTTTTTCGATCAAAGTGTGTAACCCCCATGCACCGAATTTTCAGACTTTAGCCTTCGAGTGAAAGTGAAAGGCGACAACACAATAACAACATCCTGTCTGCTGGATCAAAGCTTCTGTAGATTCGCATGAATCCTCGTTGATGAGCTGGTTCAATCGATCCTCATTGAACTAAACAGATCAACCGGAACGTGGTAAGTCTGTAAGGTCGAATTTCTCTTCCTAGAAGCGTGAAAACCATTTCTGTGCAGTTCTTTCAGTCATAGTACCTTATCCGTACACAGCACAAATGTCTCGAGCGAATTTGGAAGCTTTGGAACAGTGACTAAAAGCGAAGAGAAGCAAGAGTCGAAAACGTTCATTTGTTTTTCTTCCTGGGACTCCAACGTCATATGACTGAAAACGATAAACGAAAGTCTAGAAGAGAAGAGCTACAAAACGAATCATAAATTACTACGATAAAAATATCCTTCATTTTAATTCAAATAATATTGGAAAGAAACGAACTAGCTTGTCAAACAACCCAGTATATATGCATTATATAATATGTATTATGTGTATAAATATAATACATGTGATATTTAATTTATATACATAATATAGGATCAACGTTAGTTTCATGTTTTGGCAGAAGGCCAGTAATTTCGAGGGAGAGGGTAAGACGATTACATCGACCCCAGTGCTCCACTGGTACTACTAATTTTATCGACCCTGGAAGGATAAAAATCTAAGTCAACACCGGCGGCATTTGAACTCAGAACGTAAAATCGGACGACTTGCAGGTAAGCAATTTGCCCAGCGATACGACTCTGCACGTTCCTTGCCTTATACAGGATCAATAGTTTTTTTTTAAGTGTTAGGTTGGAATCTGTGTGGAGTGAAGTTGGAAGCACCAAACACGAAAAATATATTTTGATGGCAGAGAATTACAGAATGAGCTGCCGTATGTGATTATACAAATACAAAGGGGAGAAACTTCGTGTAGTCACCTATTGTTGTTTGTTCCTTCTCGAGCCACGCCTGGCTCATTAGGACCGGTTTCCTTGGCGTATAGGTTCCCCACCTGGGCGGAACGCCGGTCCGTCGCGGGTGAGCTGCAAGATGCAGGAGAAAAGAGTGAAAGAAAGTTGTGGCGAAAGTGTCAGAAAAGGTTCGCCATAACCTTCTGCCGGAGCCGCGTGGAGCTTAGGTGTTTCGCTCATAAACACACACACATCGACCGGTCTAAGATTCGAACCCGCGATCCTTCGACCGCGAGTCCGCTGCTCTAACCACTAAGCCATGTGCCTCCACGTATTCACCTATAAATACAAACAAATTGTGAGGTGAGTTATTGTGGGTGAGCAGCTTTGAAGTTGATATTGAGACATTCAAATGGCTGTGTAGACTTCATAAGTTTGATATGAAGAATTGATGTTAATCCACACACCTACACATGCACGCACGCACACGTCAAGGTCACCAGCCCCTATCCACATGCGCATGCACGCTCTCACATATATACACACACGCGCACCTTCGTTTTGAGATCATCTCTACTTTTTCATCTCCCCTTCTTCCTAGCTCTCCTGTCTGACCACCTCTGTCCGGTATTCGCCATGATTGATCACTGGCCACTAAACCTTTCTCTCTCTGCTTATTTCTGTGTTCCTTTCTGTTGAAGAGCGTAGGCTCGAAACGTAAAAGACTCTCTCACTTCCCGAGCGTTAGACTAATACATCTGTTTGTTGTTCACATACCCGTCTTCGTCTTTTGTTTTGTTTTTGTTTTGTGTGTGTGTGTGTGTGTGTGTTTTATTCCAACTATATATATATATACACACACACACCGAAACCGATCTGTGGATGTTGAACTAGAGGCGATAGCCTTTCGTAGCTAATCAACGGTAGCATTTGTCCTATATTTCTGGACTGCCATGTTAGCTTGGCGATAGCTATTAATACCCATTACTGCTGCCGTAGTCTCCTTTTAGAGAAATTTAGAAATAATAATAATAATAATAATGTGTGTGTAAAGAGAGAGACACATAATTGTATCTTTGTGGAAGGGTTATGCACGCTGTTCAGTGAAAGAAAGCTGGGTACTTGAATTTCTGTATTGTAAAAAAAAATAATGAAAATAAAAAAAAATATTGAAAAATATGGAACAGAGAAGAAAGGGCATTTTCGGAGAAGAATCTGATTTATTTTCGTTGATGGATTACAGCAGAGATTCAAAATGGTTGAAAAGTTTGAAAATTATCCTACAGAATGTTATAAGTTTGGAGGAAGGAAGGAAAATTGAGATATTTTTCAAAATAATCAGTGAAAGGACTGAAAAATGAGTATAAATACGTGAAAATAATAAATAAAAGAATTGCAATGTAAAAAAGAAAAATATTAAGAAAAATCTGTTGGTTGACGAAAAGAAAAAAAAATTGAATGACTTATTATATCATAGTCCTTAAGCTTCTTTGTATTTTTTCTGAATTTTTCTTTTATTTTGTATTTCTTTTGGTGTTGTTGAGGGTGAGGCTGACATTGCTTGTATAGGGTTGATTATGATAGTGGTGGTGAAGAGAGAGAGGAGGCGAACTGGAATTAGTTGATGCTGAAGCGTATGAACGACAGCAAGAAAAGAAAGATTTATTGGAAGGAAGAGACAAAATAGACTATATTTTAGAAATGTAATGATAGATAGATACAATATATGCGATAGATAGATAGGTAGATAGATAGATAGATAGATAGATAGATAGATACAATATGAGATAGATGGATACATACATACATACGATAGATATATGCATATATTAGACAGATTCATACATACACACATTCATACGATAGAAAGATACGTACGTACATAAATACGAAAGATAGATACATACGTACACAAATACGATAGATACATACATACATGCGTACGTACATCAGATAGCCAGAAAGGTACATGCATATATTAGATAGATAGATAAATAGATAGATAGATAGATAGGATTGATGGAAGCGTACATAAATAGGATTGAGAGATACATAGATAAATTGGATTGATAGATGGGTAGATAGATAAAGGGAAAAAGTGATAAGATATATAAATGGTTAATATGTTGCTAATAGATGGGAATATTTTAAGTTAGAATGCTGGCAAAATAAATGAAAAGTATTTTTCATTGATGGAGTGTATAAATATAATTTTCACTGACGGCCGCTTAACATGAAATATGAATTTTAGCAAACGACCCTTGGCCTAAAATATAATTTAGAATGATAATAAAAATAATAATAATAATAAATGACAAAGGGAGGCTGAGAGACAGAAACGTCGAACAAAATATATAGTTTGATGATAACAAACACCTCAATAACTGCCGACATTATTTTAACGTACATACAGAAAAATATGTGTGTGTGTGCGCGCGTATATATATATATAATATATGCATGTACCTATCTATCCTATTTGTGTACGTATGTATCTATCTTTCGTATTTATGTACGTACGTATCTTTCTATCGTATGAATGTGTGTATGTATGAATCTGTCTAATATATGCATATATCTATCGTATGTATGTATGTATCCATCTATCTCATATTGTATCTATCTATCTCTCTATCTCATATTGTATCTATCTATCTATCTATCTATCTATCTATCTCATATTGTATCTATCTATCTATCTATCATTACATATACGTATGATGTTTATGTACATGTGTGTATATATATACATATGTATGTACGTATGCGTGTGTGCATGTATATGGGTTTGTGTGTGTGTATATATGTGTGTGTTTGTGTGTGTGTGTGTATATATTTGTGTGTGTGTGTATATATATATATGTGTTTGTGTGTGAATATATAAATACCTGTGTTTGTGTGTTTATATATATACATATATACATGCATACTTTTGCATGTTTGTGTCTTTGCGTATGTCTATATATATATATATATATATACATACACACACACTTGTGTTTGTGCGTGTGTATATATATATATACGATGAATCTGTTTATATATATATATATATATACTAGCAGTATCGCCCGGCGTTGCTCGGGTTTGTAAGGGAAATAATTATATAAGCATTTTTAGAGATGTAAAGTATAATAGCCATCTCAATATGGCTAACCACAAAGGGGGAGGGATGTTACTGTAGCTTTTTACGTTCTGAGATTTAATAATAAATTTTAGAGAGTTACTTCCCTTATATATGTCAAAAATGGATTAAAAATGGGAAAAATTGATGGTAATTTTTTTTTTTAATCGTAGACTCATCGTAGACGCGCGCTAATACCCAGACGGTCTCGATATGAATCACGACTATAAGATACCCGGTTTTGGTTAAACTGCACCGCAAAATGTGGGAGTAGTTAGGAATCTAAATCGTAGGAGACAGACACACAACCTCACTTTTATATATAAAGATTTCCTCTATTTACATAATATTGAGGTCTCTTTCTTTCTTTTGTTATCTTACTGTTTTTACCAATATACATATATATATATAAATATATATATATAGTTACAGAGATGTACTTGCATAGCAAGTGACTTGACCTGAGATCGTGTGCTGGAACGAAAACAGTTGCAGCGTTGAAGGTGTTTATAAGCCATTTAAGAAACACACAAAAACCGTTAGATTCACTTCAACATTTAAATTTAATTTGTCAAAATATTTTCGTCGCTTTGAGACCGCGACCTGTTAGCACGATATTTTTGTCAGTGAACAGGTCGCGGTCTCAAAGCGACGAAAATATTTTGGCAAATTAAATTTAAATGTTGAAGTGAATCTAACGGTTTTTGTGTGTTTCTTAAATGGCTTACAAACACCTTCCACGCTGCAATATATATATACACATATATATATATATATATATGTATGTATGTATGTATGTATGTATGTATGTATGTATGTATGTATGTATGTATGTATGTATGTATGTATGTGTGTATATGTGTATGCATGTATGTGTGTGTGTGTACGTGTCTGTGCTTGTGATTGTCCTCCACCACTGCTTGACAACGAATGTTGGTTTGTTTACATCCCTGTCACCTAGTGGTTTGACAAAGGAAACAGATAGAATAAGTACAATGCTTACAAAAATAAAACTGGAGTTGATTCATTAAACTACAATTCTTCAAGGCATTGCCCCAGCATGGCCACAGACCAATGGCTGGAAAAAGCAGAAGAATAAAAGAATACATTCTCTGCTTTGGTCTTATGTTCAAGGCATGAGAAAGCTTGAGTTTACATGAGAAGGCCTAACAGACCTGGTAGAAACAGCAGCCAAATCTCCCTCAAATCACACCTTACTGTCTTATGTATGTATATATATATGAGCCAATGAGGGGGACCTCTACATGGTAGCTAGACCTGGTAGAAATAGCAGCCAAATTTCCCCCAAATCACACCTTACTGTCTTATCTATGTATATATGTATGTATGAGCCTATGAGGGAGACCCCTACATGGCAGCTAGACATGGTAGAAATAGCAGCCAAATCTCCCTCAAATCACACCTTACTGTCTTATGTATGTATATATATATATATATACAAGCCACTACGGTTATTTAATGTAAAGTCTTCCTCAAATCACTCTCACTATTTACTCTCTTCCAAGAACATTTTCACTCACTCTTATCTCTTAGCTTGCCATACATTTTACTCATGTATCTATCAGCGTGATAGACAGAAACAAATATTACATCGCCATCGCATTCTATTGTCTACCTGTCAACACGCACACAGTGAATTACTTTCATTTTATTCGTTGCACACTGTGTGTGTGCGTGTGCGTGTGGTGTAAACCACATTAAGAAAAGCATTTTACATACACACCAGAATGTGAGTTTTCTGTAAATTTTTCTTAATTGGAGTTTAAATTTTAAAAACTGGACCTGGCATGACTCGATGCATTCTACTCTTAAAAATGCTAGGTAAATTGTAATTGAAGAAATCCTATATTGTAGATTTCTATAACTGACAAAGAGAGGCAGATAAAATCTGCCTTTTATAATAAGACTAGCAGTATCGCCCGGCGTTGCTCGGGTTTGTAAGGGAAATAACTATATAAGCATTTTTAGAGAGTTATAGCCAAAAAATAGCAAAAAAATGCATTAAAAATTGAAAAAAAATTAAGGTAAATTTTTTTTTAATCGTTGACACATCGTAGATATTTTTAGAGAGTTACTTCCCTTATATAAAAGCGAAAAAATGCATTAAAATGGAAAAATACGATGGTAAATTTTTTTTAAATCGTAGACTCATCGTAGACGCACGCTAATACCCAGAAGAGCTCGATATGAATCACGACTATAAGATACCCGGTTTTGGTTAAACTGCACCGCAAAATGTGGGAGTAGTTAGGAATCTAAATCGTAGGAGACAGACACACAACTTCACTCTTATATAAAGATGCTTTTTTTTTTCAGTCATAGAGTTAGATTTATGAAGGTCTTCAGTAGAAAATCCTTCGAATTCTGACTCGCTGCTTGATATAATGAAATTCGTATCCATTTTTTGTCAGAATTACAAATTTTGAAAACACAATAGGAACAAATTTCGGAAAAAAAATCTCCCATAATTCACGGAATTAAAATTACACTTTGATTTTTGTACAAAACTGTAGTTGAAGTGTTTACGAAGTATAATACGTGTTTTCACGAATGTACTAAAGAGATTTGCTCTGATATTCTCATTTAAATATGAATAGGTAAATTCGGGCGGCTTGGTAACTATATATAAGTGTCGTCTGTTTATACATAAACACTGTTTCATACTGCAATTATATATACATATATCTATATATAATATTATATAATAAAATATATACAGAGTAAAATAAAAACCAATTTACCTTTTCTGTCCGTCCGTGTGTCTTTGCAAATGTGTTGGAATGATAAGTGAGTTGAGTTTTGGCGCCTTTTTTACTAATAACAAACACACACGTGTTTGTATGTAGTTGTATGTGTATGTAGTTGTATGTAGTTGTATATGTATGTGTATGCGTGTGTGTGAGGAATGACACACACACACACTCACGCACGCACACATGTACATCAATGCTTTCGGAGTGATATGTTAAAATATTGAGTTTTCTCGAATTTTGTCTTAATTGGTGGTAAAATTGAAAGAAATTTTTTATGGCATCACCCACTGAAGTACTCTGAAAAATCTTAGGTAAATTGTAATTGAAGAAATTGTGTGAGGAGTAAATATTTGTTTCTGTTTGCTGTGTTTTTTTATTTTTTGAGTAGTGGTTTAAATACTTCCAGTTTAGTCTTCCTCAAATCACTCTGTCGCTATTTACTTTCATTTTATTCGTTGCACACTGTGTGTGTGCGTTTGCGTGTGGTGTAAACCAGACTAAGAAAAGCATTTGACACACACACACCAGAATGTGAGTTTTCTGTAAATTTTGCTTAATTGGAGTTTAAATTTTAAAAACTGGACCTGGCATGACGCGATGCATTCTACTCTTAAAAATGGTAGGTAAATTGTAATTGAAGAAATCCTATATTGTAGATTTCTATAACTCCCAAAGGGAGGCAGATAAAATCTGCCTTTTATAATAAGATATATATATATATATATATATATATATATATATATATATATATATATATACCAATTACATATCTAGAGAGGGAGAGAGAGAAATGTTAAAACAAAGACCTATGAGAAATAACTCAGGGTGGCAACTGGCATGAATTTAAGCAACCAAAACGAATACTGAGTACGTTAAATACTACACAAGATAACCTTTTGATTTGTTGAAAATCATTTTCGCGTTCAGAGAAGGTAAAACAATCGCTGAGTGGCAATTGGGACTAACACCGAATGAAAAGAGGGAGATAATCTTAAGAATCATGAATTCGCAAAAATTGCGATTAATGAAAAGACAGTCTGGTTGTTTGGAGGCAAGAGAACAGCTGTTCTATTTCTGTCTCAATAGGCGTCAAAGGCACAGCAGTTACCTTACTTTGATTCCTGCACAATAAGAGTAGAGAACATATATTTCCTATAAAAGGTAAAGACCCCCTTCGGTCATGAATGACCATGGGATTGCACCTAGAAAGTTCTCTCGGGCACAAGTCCGGGCAAGGTTGTTTATGGAAGACCAGCAGTCGCCCATGCATATCAGCCTCTCCTTCCCACATGCCACCGATGTTATCTAAGGGAAGGGTAAAGGACGATACAGTTCGGCATCAATTGCGTCGCAATTCATTTCTACAGCTGAGTGAACTGGAGCAGCGTGAAATAAAGTGCCTTGCGCAAGAACACAACACACAGCGCGGTCCGGGAATCGAACTCACTACTTCATGATGGTGAGGTCCACGCTCTTACCCCTGAGCCATGCGCCTTCACCAATAGTATTGTGTATAATTAAAGCAAGAAGGAGCTAAGAAAACTAATTCAGTAAGGTCAGTCGAATTAATTTGAATGAAAAACACAATAAAAATTATCTTTAATAAATAAAGCATAAGATAAATTCTTGCTTTATAGGAATCAAGAGTGTGTGTGTATATATACATGTGTGTGTGTATATGTATGCATGTGTATGTAAATGTATTTAAATACGTGTGTATGTATTGTGGACTCTCCTGTCGGCTTGGACATATGAGGATCCAACAGCTAGATTAATCTCACAGATGATTTGCTTTCAGTGGTGAAGGCTCGTGTAGGATCAGTCACACTTCGTAGAAATGTTGATAGAAGTTTGGTTCATGTGTTCGCCACAAACTCAATGAATAACATGCCTCAGGTTTTTCTGTAAGAGCTCTCCATTCCCTGGTTTAGTTGCCTTCGCCACGGCTCTGAGCTCAACACTCCTTGATAGGCTAAATGCCCACCTGTTCACCAAACTAGAAATTTCTAAATCCTCTCTCTTCTCTCTCTCTCTCTCTCTCTCTCTCTCTCTCTCTCTCACACACATACACACAAATATATATATATATATATAAAATATTATTAGAGACAAAACCACTATTTTGCAAAACAAACAAGGAAAGACTTAATCAATACATAAAATTTTAATAAATAGTCAAATTTGAAACTGACTTGTAAATTGGAAGTCCACCTGAAGATTGTCGATCAAGACAAGAAACAATTGTAGTGGCGGTTTTTTTGACTATTTATTAAAATTTTATGTATTGATTAAGTCTTTCCTTGTTTGTTTTGCAAAATAGTGGTTTTGTCTCTAATAATATTTTATAATATTTTACTATAAAATTGGATTTAATCCTAAATCTGATTTTTTCCCTGTAAATTTGGATTTATTCCCTAATATTTATTATTATTATATATATATATATATATATGAAATGTGTGCATATTTATATGTGAGCGATACATTATAACAATAGGACAAAATTTATCATGTTTACTCTCAACCGAAGTAAGGCAGAATGGTTAGCACGTCGGAATAAATGTCTAGCGGCGTTTCTTCCGGTTTTTTACGTTCTGCGACTAAGCCGTTCATCCTTTCGAAGTCGATAAAATAATTACCAGTTATGTATTGGGGTCGATGCAATCAACTCCTACCTTTCCTCAAAACTGCTGGCCTTGTGCCAAAATTTACTTAGTAGTAGAAATGTTTAAATAATTAGTAGTAGTAGTAGTAGTAGTAAAACTTCAAAAATAATTACTAGTAATAGTAGTAGTAGAAAGTTTTAAATAATTGCTACTACAACTACTAGTAGTACTCTTTTTTACTCTTTTACTTGTTTCAGTTATTTGACTGTGGCCATGGTGGAGCACCGCCTTTAGTCGAGCAAATCGACCCCAGAACTTATTCTTTGTAAACCTAGTATTTATTCTATCGGTCTCTTTTGCCGAACCGCTAAGTTACGGGGACGTAAACACATCGGTCGTCAAGCGATGTTGGGGGGACAAACACAGACACACAAATACACACACACACACACACACACACACACATATATATATACATACACGTCGGGCTTCATTCAGTTTCCGTCTACCAAATCCACTCACAAGGCTTTGGTCGGCCCGAGGCTTAGTAGAAGATACTTGCCCAAGGTGCCACGCAGTGGGACTGAACCTAGAACCATGTGGTTGGTAAGCAAGCTACTTACCACACAGTAGTAGTAGTAGACATTTTTTAATAATTATTACTATTACTACAATAATTACTACTACTTGTAGTTATTTAAAAATTTCTAGTAAGTGGTAGTTGTTGTTGTAGAATCATAACTATTATCACCAGTTTCTTGGTTGTCATCATCATCGTTATTTGTCCGAAATTTGTATGAATATTTATGTCAGCAGTTAAAAAAAGCGGAATGAAAATTGTTTCGGAGAGAAATAAACGAATAAAATAAATAAATAAATAAACTATATTTAAAAAAAACACACACACAAGGCGGGCTGACGGAAATGAAATAAATGACATCTATTAATATAGGTAAATATATTCAAGATTTGGCTATTGTATCTTCTGAAACGAGGGCCGCAACGTCTTTGATGTCACGACCGAGCTGTGAAAGAGGGATTTATCGGTCCGTTTACATAGTGGTAATGTCTGCTAAATAGTCAGTAAATGGGCTACTTAGAACAACTGTTAATCCAATCGTTTTTGGTTTGTTAGTCATTTTTTTTGTTTTTGTTTTTACTTGGTTTTGTTTTGTGTTTTTTGTTTTGTGGGAAGGCCTAGATCCACGTATTTGTGTGTTGGGTTGTGTATGTATGAGTCCTTGTTTTCATGCGTTCGTTTGTGTTAGTTTATAATTGTGAGTCTAACTGTTTATGTATGAGTACCCGATTGAACCACGAAAGGAACGCACACACAAGTACGCACGCACGCATACACACGAACACACACACAATTTAAATGAATGCGTGTGTGTGTGTGTGTCTTCGTTTGAACTTACAACCGAGAATAACACTTCTCCGTACTTGTACTAGACATTATTTGAATGATGAATATACAAACACACACACACACACACGTGTGTGTGTGGCTGTGTGGTAAGTTGCTTGCTTACGAACCACATAGTCCCGGGTTCAGTCCCACTACGTCGCACCTTGGGCAAGTGTCTTCTACAATAGCCTCGGGCCGACCAAAGATTTGTGACTGGATTTGGTAGACTGAAACTGAATGAAGCCCATCGTATATATATATATATATATATATATATATATATATATATATATATATATATACTAGCAGTATCGCCCGGCGTTGCTCAGGTTTGTAAGGGAAATAACTATAAAGCATTTTTAGAGAGTTATAGCCAAAAAATAGCAAAAAAAATGGAAAAAAATGATGGTAAATTTTTTTGTGAGAGTTAAAAAAGGATGGAGTTGCGTCCCCTAGACAGTTTGTGGTTCGTGTTTCTGATTCTCGACCCCATGTCGAATTTATCGATTTTTTTCAGAACTGGGGAAACTTTTCAAAATTTTGGCTGCGTTAGTTTTGAATTATGACATTGGGCTATGTGTGTGTCAAGTTTCATCAGAATCGGTTGAAAGCCGTGGTCAGGGTGAGGGTACAAGCAAACAGACACACAGAAACACGCACAGACAAACTGCCGTTTATATATATATACTAGCAGTATCGCCCGGCGTTGCTCAGGTTTGTAAGGGAAATAACTATAAAGCATTTTTAGAGAGTTATAGCCAAAAAATAGAAAAAAAATGATGGTAAATTTTTTTTCAGAGTTAAAAAAGGTGGAGTTGCGTCCCCTAGACGGTCTGTGGTTTGGGTTTCTGATTCTCGACCCCATGTCGAATTTATCGATTTTTTTCAGAACTGGGGGAACTTTTCAAAATTTTCGCTGCGTTAGTTTTGAATTATGACATTGGGCTATGTGTGTGTCAAGTTTCATCAGAATCGGTTGAAAGCCGTGGTCAGAGTGAGGGTACGAGAAAACAGACACACAGAAAACGCACAGACAAACTGCCGTTTATATAGAGATATATATATATATATATATATATATATATATATATATATATATATATATATATATATATATATATATATATGTGTGTGTGTGTATGTATGTATATGCTTGTGTGTCTGTGCTTGACAACCGATGGTCGTTTGTTTACGTCCCCGTAACTTAGCGGTTCGGCAAAAGAAACCGATAGAATAAGTACTAGGTTTACAAAGAATAAGCTCAGGGGTCAATTTACTCGACTAAAGGCGGTGCTTCAGTCAAATGACTGAAACAAGCAAATGAGTAAAGAGTAATATCTGTAGTATAATATGTGACAATTATTCGGTTGACATTATAAAACTCCGAGTTTCGGATGTCGGGGCGGAAAACTGCCCCGGCATCTCGTCAGTTATTAAGACAATAAAAAAAAATGCTGTGAAAATGACCGTTTCAGTCATTTGACTGCGGTCATGCAGAAGAAATCGACCCCAGGCTTATTCTTCATTCTATCGGTTACTTAAGCCGAACTGCTATGTTACGGGGGACGTAAACACTCCAACATAGGTTGTCAAGCGAAGGTGGGAGATTAGCACAAACGCATACACATATAAATACACACACACATATTTATTTAACTGAACGCCACCGATCCATTTCCAAGTAAGTTTATCTTAACCTTTTTGATGCGACTCTACTCCACACTGTTTTCTTCGTCCTTCTCTAATTCCCTTTTTTTCTCCCCACCCTCTTTCACCGTTTTCTATCTGTCTCTCTCCCCCTTTTTCTCTTTTTCTCTCTCTCGTTATTCACACGCTTGGAGACAATACGTGTCTAACAAAGACATTTTTTATTTATATCAGATAGGGTCTTTATTTAGATCCTTAGTTATAATAAATATATAAGCATTGTCTCTGTGGACAATCAAAAATAGTTTCCAGCCTCTGACGAAAGTCCAACAGAAATTAAACTAAGCTGATACTTTTTACTGTTTACAAGATAAAAACTACTATCTGTTAGTGTTAGCTAAGATGTTTAGACATACACAGTAAAATATAACAGCACTGAAACAAACTACTGTCAATGCAGCAACGATTTATCAATCAACCTAGCTACCAAGAATAAGTGTTAATATGCAAATCGGATTATTCAATTTATCTGAGCCCTTTGTAATAGTGGGTTTATAAACACTGACGAAACTGGTCCGATTGCTCCTTCATTTTCTGTCCGGGAAGATACTGGCTACAGATACTAGGTTTAGTCTATTCGTGCAGTGTTGGCAAACATTTATAGGACAGACAGGCAGGCAGGCAGGCAGGCAGATAGATAGATAGATGTGTGTGGTAAGAAGTCGACTTCCCGACCACTCGGTTCCAGGTTCAGAACCACTGCGTGGCACCTTGATCAAGTGTCTTCTGTTATATCCTCAGGCCAACGAAAGACTTATGAATGGATTTGGTAGACAGAAACTGAAAGAGGCCCGTATATATATCTAAGGTGTGTGTGTGTGTGTGTGTGTGCGTGCGTGCCCTCCATCACTGCCTGAAAATTGGTGTTGGTTCATTTATATCCCCGTAACTTAGCGGTTCGACAAAATAGACAGATAGAATAAGTAGCAGGCTTTAAAAATTACTAGGACCCTTTCATTCGACTAAAACCCTTCAAAGCGGTACCTCAGCACGGGGCCTATGTCCAATCACTGGAGCAAGCAAAAGATAAAAGATATATTACACTGCACGCCACATCCATTCTCACTTCGAAGTCCCATGTTCATTCTACGACCAACAGTGATAGAGTCTACCTTCAAATGAAACCCCACCCCAAATTATTCTCGTCTTTCTCTCACCCTTTCCCCCCTCTTCTTTCTCTATCTCAATCTCTCTCTTCTCCCCCTCCTCCGCACTTCTCTCCCTTCTCCCGTCTCTCTCTATCTCTGTCTCGTCCGATTCAATACCAGTTGACAGCTGTATTTATTTTCATACCTGTACCCGGCTTTTCTCTTTCCCCTTTCATCCCAATAAGCACCTCTCTTCCCTCTCTCAGACATTTTTTCCTGATAATCCTCCTACTTTCTCTGTCACCTACACAACATCATGTCACTCTCCACACGAACACAACAACAACAACTCTCATTCTAATTCTAATACAAATATAACCTACACCCCACTTGCTCACCTCTGTTCAACCAACGATTAGGAATTTTGTCTATTAAAGTTAAAGGAATGGTATAGTACGGTCCAGAATAAGTAGTAGTAGTGTCGATGGTGGCGTTGTTGGGGGGTACATTTCTTTTGTAGCCTGTGTCAGCCTTGACAGTGCAAACAGACTCTTCATCATCATCATTGTTCGACCGTGGTCGAGACAATGGAATTTACTGTGTTACGCCAGACTTCACGGTCCATCATAGCATTACGGAGGTCCTGTTGCTGGATGCCTGTATCCCTGGAGATTACATCAGGGTAGGAGAGTGTACGCCCTCTGGTATCGCAAGCAGATGGCTTCCAGAGGAGAAGAGTAGAAATTACCTCGTTTTCAGCTCTACAACAATGTCCAGCAAACTGGACTCTTCTACCTTTCACAAGAGATGATACAGGTGGTAGTTTCCCATATATTTGTACTTTGATTGGATGACGCTTCCACGAGAGTTTTTGAGCTCTCATAAGGAGGCGAGTGTAAGTTCCATCCAACCACCTCTCAAGCTTCTTTGATAACGTCCAGGTTTCTGAGCCATATAGTAGAATTGGTTCGACTGAGTCGTTTAGTAGAATTGGTTCGACAGACTCTTAGCTAACAGGTAGGAGCTCGAACGATTGGATGTGATCCCCAAAACCTATGACTTCTGATGTCTACTTTGCCTCCACCTAGATGCGGACCATATTGAACATTCCGATGCTCAGACGTTAGTCGTCCAGGAGGCAGAGTAACAGTCAGACATACTGGACCCCTTTTCCTAATTCTACTATATGGCTCAGAAACCTGGACGTTATCAGAACATAAAGACAGACGAAAAGCTGCTAAGCATTTTTGTTCAGCATGCAAACGATTCTGCCAGCTCGCAATTAAAATTAATAATAATAATAATAATAATAATAATGAAAATAATAATGATTATGATAATGATGATAATGATGATGATAATGATGATGATAATAATGATGATGACAATAATAATGATGATGATGATAATAATGATGATGACAATAACAATGATGATGATAACGATGACAATAATAATGATAATGATAATATTAATAATAATTCTTTCTTCTAAAGGTACAAGGCCTGAAATTTGTGGGGTGGGGATAGCCGATTACATCGATCCCAGTACTCAACTGGTACTTATTTTATCGACTCCGAAAGGATAAACGGCTAAGTCAACCTCGGTGTAGAGTCAGAACGTAAAGACGGATGAAATGCTGCTAAGCATTTTGTTCGGCGCGCTAGAAAGTCTTCCAGCTCGTCAATAATAATGATGAGGATGATAATAATGATAATAATAATAATAATAATAACAATAATAATGATCCTTTCTACTAAGGGCACAAGGCCTGAAATTTGGAGGGAGGACACTAATTTATTACATCGATCCTCACTGCGTAACTGGTACTTATTTTATCGACTCCGAAAGGATGAAAGACAAAGTCAACTTCGGCGGAATTTGAAGTCAGAACGCAAAGGCGGACGAAATGCTACCCAGCATTTTGTTCGGCGTACTAATGGTTCTGCCAGCTCGCCAATAAAAATAATAATAATAATAATTTTATATTTTGGCTCAAAGCCAGCAATTTCGGGAGAGGGGCATTCCTAACACTCAGATACAATATAGGTTACAACTAAGAATTCTAAATAATAATAATAATAATAATAATAATAATAATAATAATAAATGCCCTGATGCAGTACCAAGCAGTGGCTCTCATGGCTGCTGATCTTAACTTATTGGAAGTGTTATCATGTACATTGTTTTGTCTTGATATAAAAGATGGCCTACAGTAAATATTCTGCTCAATACCATAGATTTGCTTGTCATTTGCTTGACCTTAACCAGTTGAGTATGTCCCTTAGTGGCTGACGATATGTGCATCTCTGATTACGAGCAAAAGTGTGTATGGGAGCATCATAGCCATGTGTAGAGAGGAATACTTTGGGGTTTGAATAACTCACTTCTAGAAACATGGGTGTTTTGTTCATCTTCTTTAGTGGCTGACGATATGTGCATCTCTGATCGCGAGCAGAAGTAGTGGGGGAGCATCAGAGCCATGTGTTGAGAGGAATTATCCAAACCCTGAAGAGGGAATTCTTTGGAGTTTGGATAATTCACCTCTGGAAACATGGGTGTTTTGTTCATCTTCCTTAAATAATCCTTATTCAAAGACCTTTTGAGCGAGATGGGCGACTCGACCTGACGATAATTCTAACTGGGCCCGCTGTTTATCTTGATATGAGATCACCATGTCGCACACATACAGCTGTGATGCATGTGCCATATGTACCCTTATCAGACGGGTAGTCATGATAGGTATATTAGGTTTCGTATATTTCTACCCCAGTGTCACTTTGATGGCATGCGCTGCTCTCTCACTCAATAATAATAATGGTAATAACAGTGGCGATGACGACAAAGAAATCAATAATTTTGTTTTCTTTATCAGAAAAGTGAAATTAACGATACCATGGCAACTAAAATTATTGGTACTATTTGTATTACTATTGTGCGTATTAATTATATATCGTTATTTATTTGATATATTAGTGCTGTTGGTCTTGTTGATACTGCTGCTGCTGCTGCTATTTGATAGCAATGATGATGGCGATGATGATAGTGCTAATGAAGAGGTAGAGAGAAGGTGAACAACCATGAACCATCATCATCATCATCTTCGTAGTCGTCGTCGTTGTCGCTGTCACCGTCGGCGTCTCCATCTTGATCACGGTCGGTTCGTCTCGTTCGGATCAATGCTCGTAATGAAAAGGCTAATTGCTGTCAAACGCTAACCTAAATAAATCAAGATGTCTTGGTGGGTAGAGCAAGTTTTAATAAGCGTTCAGTCATCAAATAATGAAACAATAACACGAACAACAGCAGCAACAACGACTGACAATAACAACCGGTAGCTGCTGCTACTACTACTACTACAACAACAACAACCATCAACAACCTGTAAATAAATAAAATAAAATAAATAGATAATACAGATGTTTTAGAATGTCTGAACGTCTGCCTGTAAGTATGGGGAGGTGTATTACGTATGTATGCATGTAAAAATGTTTAAATGCATGTATATATTCATACATGCATACAAATATATATATATATATATATATATATATATATATATATATATAGTAAATCCAAACATGAAAACACAAAGAGAAAACACAACAACACGAGGACGTGGAACA
>NC_042999.1:68403651-68411151 GCF_006345805.1 Octopus sinensis | reverse complement strand
TGTGCCCCAAATGGTTATTGCTCTTGCTGTTTCTGACAGTTGGTATATTAAAAAAAAAAACTGATGAATAGGTGGTTGAGTACCCCTCGTTCAGTAATTCTTACATCAGACGATCTGCCAGCTAGGAGCATATGTAGAGTGGATTTTACCTGTTCCACTCCCTCAATTTGGATATATATATATATATATATATCAGGGGCGTGCACTCTCAGCAATGCAAGGTATGCGCTGCATGCCTTCTTTGTTTGAAAGAAAATACGTCGAGTTGTTTTAGAAATATTGTCTCCACTTCGTACATCTGCTTTGATAAATGCTTTTAGAAGATCGCATGATACAACACTCCCTCTCTGTCTGTATTAGTTTGTCCTTCCTTCCCCCTCTCTCTCTCTCTATCTTAGTGACGCGATAAATTTATCGCTTGTCATGCGTTGAGAAGACAGCATGAGTTCCCTTCTCTCTGTCTTTGATAGTTTTCCTTTTCCTCTTGCTTTGTTTAAAAGATATGCTACGAGAAATGGTCACCCCTTTCTCTCTCACACGATTCGGACAAATTCAGTTTGGCGTGTATGCTGTTCTAAGATCGCATATCACGCTTCTCTGGATATTTTGACCGGAACAAGAGCCGTCCCATAATTCTTGTTTTAGCCAGCTTGAAATGTTGGAATAGCTTCGCTTGTAAGTAAGAAATTTTTTATCCAAAACATCCGTTTGCACTATCATATTTTTAGAAAGTTTGAAAGCAAAAATATCTATATTATATTTCTTATTTCAGAAATAGCTAATTAATCTTAAATTAATTTAACAAAGGGTATTTTCCGTTTTGTTGAAATTGACTTAAAATTTACGCCGGCGCTTCCACGTGGGTCTTAAATAAGAGCAGCCTTTTTCAAAATGAGTGAAATGTGTGTGCTATAAACGATATTTTGAGACTAGTTTTTCTGAAAGGGACTTCGATGGGAAAAAAATTAATTATAAATCTGGCAGACCAACACCGAATTTACCTAATTTGCGAAGCTACAAGAAATTCACGAGACATTTCAGGTTAATTCGTATGAAAAGAAGAAATGGTTAACTGGAAGTGTTGCTCTTAATAAATTATTCTGTTGGGCCGTGTTTACTTTTTGGCTTAGAAAAAATGTTTGGAATGATAAAGGCTATGATGATTTAAAAAATTTACATATGGCTATGCTAAAGCACGAGCGTTCTCAAAGGCATATAAAATGTTTGATAGACCTTAAAATATTCGGGAATGTTCGCATAGACTTACAATTAGATGCACGTAAAAATCAAAGCATACAACAGCATAATGAGAAAGTTCGACGAAACATATCCATTCTGCAACGATTGATCGATGTTGTTATTTTTTTAGGCCTCCAGGAATCATCGTTTCGGGGTCATTTTGAACCTGAAGGCTCTAATAATCGGGGAAATTATAAAGAACTCGTTTATTTGATCAGTAAATATGACAAACATATGGAATGTCATTTAGATACAGCTTCTATCTTCACTGGTCTGTCGAACAGAATTCAAAATGACTTGATCGAAGCAATTCATAAAGTTATGTTGAATGAGATGCAGAAGGAAATTGACCAAGCTAAGTTTGTTTCTATTCTTGTTGATGAGACATCTGATGTCTCAGCATCTTCACAACTGTCAACAGTTTTACGTTATGTTACAGAAGACGTGTGACGAAAGAACGATTTATCGGTTTAGTGATGTTAGTGAAGATCGATCTGCAAATGCTTTATCTGAACATGTTTTTAAATGCATTGAGACGTGGGAATGTGGAAACAAATTGATTGCGCAGACATATGATGGTGCCGCTACAATGGGCAGGACAACAAATGGGTTACAGGCAAAAGTAAGAAAGAAATATGAATGTGCGATCTTTATTCATTGTTGTGCCCATATCCTAAATTTAGTTCTTTCACAATCATGCTCTGCTATGAAAGAATGCAAGATATTTTTTTCTACAATAAACGGACTCGGTACATTTTTTACGAAATCACCGAAAAGGACTAATGCATTAGATAATATTGTTAAAAAAAGATTTCCGAAAGCAACAGCAACTAGATGGAATTACTCCTCACGTCTTATTATTACCACAAAGGAAAATTATAATTTCATAATCAGCCTTTTTGAACACATCATTGAAAATCCTGAAGCATGGGATGATACCACCATAAATTCAGCAATTGGATTCTTACACACTTTAAAAGCTCCTGATTTCTTATTTTTGTTAGAGGTATTCAGTGACATTTTTTTCTTTTACTGACGTCTTATTTAACATACTCCAGAGTAAAAGTCATGACATAGTGTATTGTAAACAGCAAATAGATAAAACTAGAACTGTACTCGAAAACAAACTTGATCATTTTTCAGTCTTTTATGATAGGTTAGGGGAAAAATATGGAGTCGATGCAGGAATCGGAATTCAGAGATCCAAGAATATATCTATTGATCCCCAACGACATTATAGAACGCTTTATAACAAAATTATAAGTACAATAGTTGACCAAATAAAAGCACGATATTCATCCTTAGAAGAGTTTAAATTCATGGAACTTTTGAATTTCAACAAAGTTGATGAGTATTGCAAACAATTTCCTGTGGACTCTTTAGATTCTTTAAGAACAACTTATGGCAGATTTTTTGATGTAATACGATTACAAAGTGAGCTCAATGTGATGTATTCAATGAAAGATTTTAAAAAACCAAGTGTAAGTCATTTAATGAGTTACATTAACAGCACTGATCTTGTTGAAGCTATGCCAGAACTCTTCAATCTGTGCAAGTTGATTTTGACAATTCCGTCTACCACTGCTTCTGTAGAGCGATCCTTTCTGCATTAAGTAGAATTAAAACATACCAAAGAAATGCGACAGGAGAAAGAAGACTGTCTGGGTAGCACTAATGTCAATTGAAAAAGATTTATTACAAGAATTGATGAAAAGAGAAGATTTCTATGAAAATGTGATAGATATATTTGCCAGAAAGATCGAAGAATTGAATTAATTTATAAATGAGCTAAGTAACATTTAAAACATTAAAAAAAATAATATATTAAAGAGCATATATTACAGGTTTTGCTTAGTGTTTGTTATAACGTAAGGTTCGACCTTCTTACATCAGTATTGTTTCGCAGGAGAAATGTTTTGATTTCTTCGTGAAACCTAACCTACATAGATTTCCCTTTCTGTGTTGCTGGGTGTAGTCTATTTACGGCCGTAAATAAGTGTTTTGTTTCACTTTCAATAAGTGTCTTGTTTCAATCTCAGAGATGTTGATTTCTGCCACAACAGTTTTGGGAGGCTTTTTACAATGTTGAATTTTCGCTGTCTTTCATTGTGTGCGTATTCATGTATATGCGTGTATTTTCAATGTTTGTGCGTGAGACGTAGTCCTTTAATGTACGGAGTTCAGTAAGTCTCAGAACAGTCAATAATTTTCCCGGAATTGACAAGTAGCATGATAAAGAACCTGACTTGTCTTCGAGAGCGTAACGATCTAAAACCATGGCCATATAATGTAACTAAATGTGTTCTTTTAATTAAATCATTTCATCCAGCTCAACCGATAGGTATAGGGGCTAATGCAGAATCGCACCCCTTTGAAAAACGAATTTATGAGAAAATTTTTTTTCGGATTCCTACCTTTAACAGAGATTCTGAATATGCAAAAATATTGACAGAATCCAATTTCATCTTTATTACATTTCACTTATGATTTTTAGACTTTTCTAAGGGAGAATGAGGATGGGAAAGTACTGACGTTTCGAAGAGCAAAGAATAATACAAACAATACACTTATTTCAGGATCATCTCTGCACAGCCATTTTTTATTCCCTGTTTATTCTGCATATTCAGAATCTCTTATATGTAAATCGTAGGAATACGAAAATGTCTTACTGAAAAATTGCCGGGGGGGGGGGGGGCAATGAAATTAATTGCATGCCCAACGCCGGAAGTCACCGCACGCCACTGATATATATATGTATGTATGTATGTATGTATGTATGTATGTATATGCAGGAGTGGCTATGTGCTAAGTTGCTTGCTTACCAGTCACATGGTTCCAGGTTCAGTCCCAGTGCGTGACACCTTGGCCAAGTGTCTTCTACTATAGCCTCGGGCCGACCAAAGCCTTGTGAGTGGATTTGGTGGACGGAAGCTGAAAGAAGCCCGTCGTATTTAAATTTATGTATATATATATATATATATTTGTGTGTCTGTGTTTGTCCTCCAACCCATCGTTTGATAACCGATGTTGGTATGTTTACGTCTCCGTAATATAGCGGTTCGACAAAAATGCCGATAGAATAAGTATTAGGCTTACAAAGAATAAGTCCTGGTGTCGATTTGTGCGACTAAAGGCGGTGCTCCAGCATAGCTGCAGTCAAATGACTGAAACAAATGAAAGAAAAAACTAAAAATATATATAGATATATATTATATATAATAATATATAATATAATATATATATATATATATATATATATATATATATATACATATATATATACATATATATATATACATATATCTATATATATATAATATATACATATATATATATATATATATATATACCATATAATATATATATATATATATATACAATATATTATATACTAATTATATTACATATATATATATATATAATAATCTATATATATCTATCATATATATATATATATATATATATATATATATATATATATATATTATACATATACTATAATATATATATATATATATATATATTATATATATATATATACATATATATATATATATATATATATATACATATATATATATATATATATATATAATATACATATATATATATTAAATATATATATATACTATATATAATATAATAATATCTCCATATATATATTATATATATATATATATACATATATATATATCTATATAATATCTATATACATATATATATATATATATATATATATATTACATATATATATATAATCTATATATATATATATATATTATAATATATATATATATAATAGGGAGAGTTACGAAAAAACAGAAGACGAAGACAGATGTGTACAAACAAACAGATGTATTATTAAACGCTCAGGAATAGAAAAAGTCTTTTACGTTCGAGCCTACGCTCTTCTACAGAAAGGAACACAAGAAAAAACAGGAGGAAGAAAAAAAATGTGTAGTGGCTAACGATCTATATATATATAATAATATATATATAATATATATATATAATATAATGTATGTATGTAGTATGTATGATGTATGTATGTACGTACGTACGTACTTCTTTTATCGGAAATAATTAGCAATCTGGTGAATCGCATATAATTTAACAATATCTAATATTACATATAAACTTATATATATATTCTTTTTTGTGGAATTGTGGAGACGTATGGCTCCGTAGTCAGTGTTAGAGTCATGATCGTAAGGTTGTGGTTTCGATTTCTAGACCGGACGACACATTGTGTTCTTGAGCAAAACACTTCATTTCACGGTGCTGCAGTCCACTCAGCTGGCACAGATGAGTAATCCCACGAAAGACCGGCGCGCCGTCCAGGGACACCGAAAAACTAGCCTTAAGCTCCTTGCGGAGTAACGAGGACCGACCCCGCCATTTCATATATATACATATATATATATATATTATAATATGAGGGAATATTATTCCAAACTTACAGGGAAAAATTCAATTTAAAAATACTAAATCAAATTTCACAAAATATAATATATCTCTTATTATAAAAGGCAGATTTTATCTGCCTCCCTTTGTAAGTTATAGAAATCTACAATATAGGATTTCTTCAATTACAATTTACCTAGCATTTTTAAGAGTAGAATGCATCGGTCATGCCAGGTCCGGTTTTTTTTAAAAATTTCACCCCCAATTAAGCAAATTTAGAGAAAACTCACATTCTGGTGTATATGTCAATGTTTTTCTTAATGTGGGATACACCACACGCAAAAGCACACACACACAAAGGGAGCGACTGTTTCACTGACGCTATCACCCTTTCCTCCTTTGTCTTTGCAAGTTTGCAGCTATTAAAGTGAAAACAGTGAATCCGACAGCGATTAAGAAAATGAATTGGTACCTGAATGGAGTGAAAATTTAAAAACTGTTTCTTTCGGTGATTTTTTGAAGAAACTGCACCAAGCCACAGACTTTCCCAGAGAGTATAAAGCCTTAAACTATTTCTTTTTACTTTTTCGAATGAGCCTATTTGAAATCATTACGCTAAACGTAAACAAAGCGAAAAGAAAGGATAGTTTGTTATTGCCCACAACCTTAAATTAAATTAAGCCTATTTTGCCATAAATATTATTATTGGGTATCAGAAAGTTACCCAGAGAAAACAAATTCTATCGTAAAATTTGTTTGTACCCAATTGAATATTAGCTAATAACCCTTTCTATAACGATGTTTGAACAAAATTTTAATAAATTTATATATTGTTGAATTTACCTGTATCTACCTGCATTAGAGTCACTTTGTGACAAAAATATAGTATAGAATTGGTTGAGAACATTTCACTAATTATCTTCAAAAATCAGATTATATATTCATAAATAAAAAGTTCTAGTTGTTTAATGAAACCAGATAAATTTATGATTACGTTAGAAATTAATTGAAACACATAAGGGGTGATTTTGGTCAGAAATATAGTAACGAAAGGGTTAAGAAAAACCAAAAAATATTTTATTCTTTATAAATGTTGTATTCAAAATAACATTTTCTTTTAAGAATGTGTATATAACAAAGTATGTGTATATAACTACGTGACTTATATCTTTATATATAGAGTGAAGTTGTGTGTCTGTCTCCTACGATTTAGATTCCTAACTACTCCCACATTTTGCGGTGCAGTGTAACCAAAACCGGGTATCTTATAGTCGTGAGTCATATCGAGCCCTTCTGGGTATTAGCGCGCGTCTACGATGAGTCTACGATTTAAAAAAATTTACCATCATATTTTTCCATTTTAATGCATTTTTTTCGCTATTATATAAGGGAAGTAACTCTCTAAAAATATCTACGATGTGTCAACGATTTAAAAAGAAATTTACCTTAATTTTTTTTCCATTTTTAATGCATTTTTTTCCTATTTTTTGGCTATAACTCTCTAAAAATGCTTATATAGTTATTTCCCTTACAAACCCGAGCAACGCCGGGCGATACTGCTAGTGTATATATAAATTAGAAAAAAAACACCTTTTATCATCAATTCAATAGTGAAAAATTACTTAATCATTGTTATGTTTTATCTTATATTTAATCTTTCCAGAATATATAATTTTTCTAAATGGTATAATCTAATTTTTCACTATTGAATTGAAAGAAGGGTGTTTTATATATATATATATATATATATATATATATACTCTAATTCAACCTTACTCTTAAATTGAGTCTGCCCTTCTTCCGTCATGCAATCAGATCACACTCAACAATACTTCTAAACATTTATTATCCCATCAT
>NC_042999.1:68386151-68398651 GCF_006345805.1 Octopus sinensis | reverse complement strand
TACCTAAAAGACCGAAGGATATTGGAATTTAGACTGGTATCGCCGATTTGCCGTAAAGTGCAATCCTGTGTTTTGCAAAAATTCTAGAAAGTTTCTTGAGATTTGAGAAGACTCGTTGTCACAAATCCTCAAGACAATGTCTCGCGCTTACTAACAAAATATGTAGTTGTTAATAATAATAATAATGCGATCACAATATAGCGCTTGCGATCACAATATAGCGTTTGCGATCACAATATAGCGTTTGCGATCACAATATAACGTTGCGATCACAATATAGCATTGCGATCACAATATAGCGGCGAAAGAATTTGACAAGATTAGTAAATATAAAGACTTGCTAATAGAAATTGAAAAAATGTGGCATCTCAAGGCGACTACAGTACCAGTGATTGTAGGATCTCAAGTAATGATAAAAAAAAAGGTGCTGAAACCTATTTGAAAATGATTCCAGGCTTACCATCCCTACAGGAAGTGCAAAAAATCGTATTAACTGGAACGGCTCATGTACTGAGAAAAGCATTATCGCTGTGAAAACAACATCCATCCATGAATTTATTTATTTATCAATTTTTAAATACATATTTTATCTGTGAATTTGTGCGTGTAATCTGGGAATGCATACAATGAACTTCTCTGCCCTAGGTGTATGGAAAACACTCGGCGAGAAACGGAAGAAAATTTGAAGAAAGAAGGCAAATTCTATATAATAATAATGTCATCTATTTGCCACAAGGGCGAAGGATGAGAGGGGACAATGGCTCAAAACCAAGAAGTTTGTGGGAGGGATTAAGTCGATTCAATTGACTCCAGTGTTCAACTGGCACTTATTTTATCGACCCCGAAGGATGAAAGGCAAAGTTGACCTCGGTGGAATTTGAACTCAGAAAGTAGTGACGGGCGAAATACCACTAAGCATTTCTTCCAGCGTGCTAACGATTCTGCCAGCTCATCGCCTTATTTGCTGCCTTAATAATAACAGGAAAAAATGATGGTGGTGGTGGTAAGGGTGGTAATGGTAATGATTAGGGGGACATTGTTAGTGAGGATGATGATAATGATGATGATGCGTGTGTATGTTTTTTTTTTCTTTTCTCATTTACTACAAGTAGAATATTGAATGTATCGTAAATGGAGAAACAAATCAAATAACAATTAAAAGGGACAAAAAAACATAAAATGGAGAACAAAAAAAAAACCACCATGTAAATTGTATGAATTAATTGACAGAGCGCGAAAATATGGCAGTTGAAATATACAAAGAGTTGCGAAGCTTATCAGTCGCCATATTGAAAGTTGTTTTAGACAAGCTGTAAAGCGTAACTAACAAGTTGGCAAGAGATAGGCGGCTGGATTGTTTTGTTGGCTTTTTTACTCGTAAATTAGACTATTTAATTTGTTGATTTATCACAGCAGACACATAGGCACACAGATTTTATAAATTCATAAATTCACATTCTCACACATGATCTCACAAATGATTAAGATTATTATAGATACAGGCTTTTGTAGTGAACAGATGCACACATACATACACACAACGCAACACACATATCTGTATATGTGCGCGTGTATGTGTCTGTATGTACGTATGTGTGTGAAGATATACACACCTGTATATATGTTTGCTTGTGTGTTTGTATTTATATATATATATATATATATATAGAATAAGAAAAGTCCCTGGTATGTATAATATATTTGAAAAATGAATAGATATGGCTTTTCAGATGATTTTTTTTCCACTTAAATAATTAGATGTTAAGTTTAAACTTATCAAGTCAAGATCTAATTATTAAAGAGGAAAAATTATCAGAAGAGCCATTTCTATTCATTTTTCAAATACACACACACACACACACACACACACACACACACACACACACACACACACACACACACACACACACACACACACACACATATATATATATATATATGTATGTATAATCAAAGGAATTCCAACTTTGATTTTCACGTTATATTTACAATTTTATAATAATATAAGATAATGAAATGATAGAATATTAAATGTCCATTCTTATTGACATAACAAAAAGGTGGGCATTTGGATCTTTGATTTGCTAAAAACCTTAAGACAAATGACGGCGGCTAACGGAACCAAATCTGAAAAGTCTGTAGTAATAATTGTAATATTACTTGATACGTTTCCGAAACTCATCTTGGTCACCATGTTTTCAGATATAGACAAATACATACGATTGGGCCAGTAGATATACAGACGACAATAAATTAGTTTTCGAGGCCAATACAAACGACGGTATCTATTAACTCTAGCATAACCTAGGCACTCATGAACATCTTGTTTGATGGTGATACTATATCGTCCAACGCTCAAAATTTTCGAGCCCTCACTTACGGAAAGCGGACCACCAATGGAATGTTCTATTTTGGCCCATATTGGTTAACAATTCAAAATTCTGAGCGCGTCCGTTGACTTGGCATATCTACGCTTGATTTTATTTTCGACTTTCTCACAAATCGGAAAGCAGCCATTTGTTTTTTAGCGAGAAACAGAACTCTTTCATAGGAAATTAGCCAATATGAAGAGTGTTATTTGTATGCTTAATGGTATAAATGTATATGTTATAAAGGGCGGCGAGCTGGCAGAGTCGTTAGCACGCCGGGCGAAATGCTTAGTTGTATTTCGTCTGCCGCTACGTTCTGAGTTCAAATTCTGCCGAGGTCGACTTTGCCTTTCATCCTTTCGGGGTCGATTAAATAAGTACCAGTTACGCACTGGGGTCGATATAATCGACTTAATCCGTTTGTCTGTCCTTGTTTGTCCTCTCTGTGTTTAGCCCCTTGTGGGTAGTAAAGAAATAGGTATAAATGTATGTATTATGCACGTAAATATGGATGGATGTACGAGGTGGAGCTGAAAAGTTTCTGGTTTTAAGGGTATCGCGAAAGGCCTGGTTGGAGACCCAAACTTCCGAGTTCTTTAATAGGGCTTAGAAAAACTGAAGAACTGCTGCACTAAGTATGAAAATCTGAAAGAAGAATATGTTGAGTAAAATCATAATTAACTGATACTCCTGTATTTTCTTGTACCTAAAACCAGGAACTTTTCAGCACCCCTTTGCATATGTGTGTGTGTGAACACGCAAATGTATGTATGTAAACATGTATGCATAAACATGCGTGTAAGTGTGTACATGTACACGCGGGTGCAAGGTATGGATGTCATTGTATATTTCAATCTTTGTTCTGAAATTCCTAAGTGTTTTGCACATTTTAACAGTCCCTTTGATAACCGGTGGGTGTAGTATTCAGATTAGGCGTGTTCTTTCTGGTTTTGTGAAACCCAGCTTTTCAAGACAGGTACTGAGGCTATTTACTCACGTACCCACTTGCTCTAATAATTATTAGCAGACATTAAAAATTATAGTCCAGTACCTGCATATTTCTCATTAATTTACGTGGATATTTTCTTTCTCCTGATCTTTAATATGTTGGCATTTGTAGAACAGCTGAGCATAGATTCTTTTTCCAGACTAAACTACTGCACATAGATTCTTTTCCCAGACCAAACTACTGCACATAGATTCTTTTCCCAGGCTAAACTACTGCACATAGTCTTTTCCCAGGCCAAACTACTGCACATAGATTCTTTTCCCAGGCTAAACTACTGCACATAGATTATGAAATCTTGACAGATACAGTCCCCCAACATTCATTCCTGTTATGAGTAGTTATGTCTTCCAGATCATTAAAGCTTCTTCTGTATGTCTTAGAATAATTTTATCTTATACGTAGCTAATACTAATATTGTATAATCATTTTCTGCAACTGTTTATGATGAGTGGGGTTGGGGGTAATATCAACATTATTAATTCCACAAAAGCCCTGCATCGGCTGTTGCATCTTAGTGCTTTACCGACATCTCTCTCTCTCTCTCTCTCTCTCTCCGAGAATATAAAAAAGGAGAAAGCAAAGTCTTCAGTGTAAGTATGTGGTTTGTGGCGTCAACCACGTCCTCCGCTTCATTTTTTGTAAATCACTCATTCTCTTTTTTCTCAACCTTATGGTGAATAAAGAAATTCTCTCTCTCTCTCTCTCTATCTATCTCTATTTTTGTGCTATTTCCTGTTCTTGTATTGCAAAAACGATGTCTTTTGAATCGAAAGTTAAATATCCCGGGTGTTAATCCAAGAAAGACTACTCTGCTCGTCAATGTTGCTGTCTCTTTCAAGCTTTCAACGGATATATCCAAAGCATGATCTTTTGCTGATATATATGCAGCTTCTCTTCTGACGATGCGTATGCATGCATGGATGGTGGATGTATTTGCGTGTATGTATATGTTGTGTGTGCGCCCGTGTATGGGTGTATGTATTTTGACTCAATACTCTCATAGTACATTATTTACATTTGACGGATATATGTCCTCATCTTGTTTGTTGTTAACATAACATTTCGCCCAATATACCCTCCAGTCTTCATCAGGTGTCTTGGGAAAATTTCGAACCTGGGTTCTCATTCCTAAGGTATATTTTTCGATGATGTTGTTGTTATCATTATTATTATTATTATTATTATTATTATTATTATTATTATTATTATTATTGTTCAGGTCACTGCTTGGAATCCAACTCGGAATCTTGGAGTTAGTAGCCCGCGCTCTTAATCACTACGCCATATGCCCGTTGAATATAAATAATGTAAATGATGCACATAATTCCTCATCTATTAAATACAGAACTGTACTCTCAAAGTAAACCAACTCACGGAGAATCTCTACGTAGTCTTTTTCATCTTTTATCGTTTGCTAGTTTCAGGAATTAGATTGCGGTCATGCTGGAGCACTCCTTTAAAGAATTTTAGTCAAACAAATTGACCCCTAGCACTTGCCTAAACCTGGTATTTATTCTATCAGTCTCTTTAAGCCGAACAGCTAATTACAGAGATGTAAACGCACCAACACCGGTGTCAAGCAGTGGTGGAAGACAAGCACAAACAAAAGCACACAACCCTTCTCCCCTCACACACACACACACATTCACACATATAATACGACAGGCTTCTTTCAGTTTCCGTCTAGCAAATCCACTCACAAGGCTTTGGTCGGCCCGAGGTTATAGTAGAAGACACTTGCTCAAGGTACCACACAGTGGAACTGAACCCGGAACCATGTTGTTGGAAAACAAGCTTCTCTTTACATAGCAACACCTGCGCCTCGAACTCCTATATATAACAGCCAAATCTCCCTCAAACACACACTGTCCTTTATATAAAACTAGCACTATGACCCGGCAACGCCGGTTCATAGTGCTAATGCATGCATATACAGCTGCGTGCATGCGCACATACACGTGAGTACTGTCCAAATCTCCGACCAATCACATACAGCTAGCAGGTATTCAACTGCCATATCAAGTTTCAGGCATTTTGATTAGGTTTTGGACAGAAAATTCACAAAAACAGTCACTTCTATTGATTTTTTTAATGGCTTTGTGGGGTGACTGGGAAAATGTAAAGATGTGCACGACCACCCTTGGACAGTTTTAAATGACCATAGAAAGTGCGAGCCCTCTAACTGAAAAATTGTGGATTTGTATAAAGGACACACACACACACACACACACACACACAGACATTTTGCCGTTTATATATAGAGAGATAAATGGAAATAACATATAGAGTGTAATCCCTGATATCTCACACAAAGAAAGGGATAGCTGCAGACAAAACGCTTTTGATAAAAAGTCAACTTGGCCGAGCATAACTTATTTACAACATCCGCAACAAGAACAATTCGATGCCAACCAGTATCACTGGTTCTATATAAATAAGACTGAAATAATATAAAGATTATTAACAACGATGACCGACAAGGCGACTATCGGCGCTTACATGTCGTCCATAGAAGACACTGCTAAAGAAACTACATAGCCGTTTGCTTGTAACTAAATATCTTAACGTATTTACATATTTCAGTGTGAAATGTTGTCTCCCAGTGTCAGCTTTTTAAGTTGTCCCGGTACTGACTGGTACCCTTCGCTTTTTAAGGTGTTAAAGAGAAGCTTCATTTCTTCATTTTGCATGTTATTTTAGAGTGTGCTTCATACACATTGTATATACGTTTGTATGCATATACGTGTGGGTAGATAGATAGATTGATAGATAGATAGATAGATAGATAGACAGACAGACGAACGAGTGGGTGGATGCCATGATGGATGGATGGATGGAGAGAGAGAGAGATGGATAGATAGACACACACAAATGTGTGTGTGTGTGTGACTGCTTTCTAATCATTTTTTGAATATAAGTGTATATATATATATACTAGCAGTATCGCCCGGCGTTGCTCGGGTTTGTAAGGGAAATAATTATATAAGCATTTTTAGAGATGTAAAGTATAATAGCCATCTCAATATGGCTAACCACAAAGGGGGAGGGGTGTTACTGTAGCTTTTTACGTTCTGAGATTTAATAATAAATTTTAGAGAGTTACTTCCCTTATATATGTCAAAAATGGATTAAAAATGGGTAAAATTGATGGTAATTTTTTTTTTAAATCGTAGACTCATCGTAGACGCGCGCTAATACCCAGACGGTCTCGATATGAATCACGACTATAAGATACCCGGTTTTGGTTAAACTGCACCGCAAAATGTGGGAGTAGTTAGGAATCTAAATCGTAGGAGACAGACACACAACCTCACTTTTATATATAAAGATTTCCTCTATTTACATAATATTGAGGTCTCTTTCTTTCTTTTGTTATCTTACTGTTTTTACCAATATACATATATATATATATATAAATATATATATAGTTACAGAGATGTACTTGCATAGCAAGTGACTTGATCTGAGATCGTGTGCTGGAACGAAAACAGTTGCAGCGTTGAAGGTGTTTATAAGCCATTTAAGAAACACACAAAAACCGTTAGATTCACTTCAACATTTAAATTTAATTTGTCAAAATATTTTCGTCGCTTTGAGACCGCGACCTGTTAGCACGATATTTTGTCAGTGAACAGGTCGCGGTCTCAAAGCGACGAAAATATTTTTTGGCAAATTAAATTTAAATGTTGAAGTGAATGTAACGGTTTTTGTGTGTTTCTTAAATGGCTTACAAACACCTTCCAGGCTGCAATATATATATACACACACATATATATATATGTATGTATGTGTGTATATGTGTATGCATGTATGTGTGTGTGTGTGCGTGTCTGTGCTTGTGATTGTCCTCCACCACTGCTTGACAACGAATGTTGGTTTGTTTACATCCCTGTCACCTAGTGGTTTGACAAAGGAAACAGATAGAATAAGTACAATGCTTACAAAAATAAAACTGGAGTTGATTCATTAAACTACAATTCTTCAAGGCATTGCCCCAGCATGGCCACAGACCAATGGCTGGAAAAAGCAGAAGAATAAAAGAATACATTCTCTGCTTTGGTCTTATGTTCAAGGCATGAGAAAGCTTGAGTTTACATGAGAAGGCCTAACAGACCTGGTAGAAACAGCAGCCAAATCTCCCTCAAATCACACCTTACTGTCTTATGTATGTATATATATATGAGCCAATGAGGGGGACCTCTACATGGTAGCTAGACCTGGTAGAAATAGCAGCCAAATTTCCCCCAAATCACACCTTACTGTCTTATCTATGTATATATGTATGTATGAGCCTATGAGGGAGACCCCTACATGGCAGCTAGACCTGGTAGAAATAGCAGCCAAATTTCCCCCAAATCACACCTTACTGTCTTATCTATGTATATATGTATGTATGAGCCTATGAGGGAGACCCCTACATGGCAGCTAGACCTGGTAGAAATAGCAGCCAAATTTCCCCCAAATCACACCTTACTGTCTTATCTATGTATATATGTATGTATGAGCCTATGAGGGAGACCCCTACATGGCAGCTAGACATGGTAGAAATAGCAGCCAAATCTCCCTCAAATCACACCTTACTGTCTTATCTTTCTGCTACTTGGATATAGGTGTTATATTCGTCGTAAAAAACTTTCCTGTCACACACTCACGCACACGCACACGCACACACACGCACCCTCACACACACACGCACGCGCACACCCACACACACCCACTCACACACACACGCACGTTAGCTTACAATTTTATTTATATATTTGCGTGTCTATGTGTTGAAAGAGGAAGTGGGAGGCAGAGTGAAAGAATCACTCACTACAGTAAGTCAATTACTTTCATTTTATTCGTTGCCCACTGTGTGTGTGCGTTTGCGTGTGCTGTAAACCAGACTAAGAAAAGCATTTGACACACACACCAGAATGTGAGTTTTCTGTAAATTTTGCTTAATTGGAGTTTAAATTTTAAAAACTGGACCTGGCATGACGCGATGCATTGTACTCTTAAAAATGCAAGGTAAATTGTAATTGAAGAAATCCTATATTGTAGATTTGTATAACTCCCAAAGGGAGGCAGATAAAACCTGCCTTTTATAATAAGATTATAATAAGAGATATATATATATATACATATGTGTGTGTGTTATTTTCGAGTGTGCTTCATACACAGGTATATACGTTTGTATGCATATACGTGTGGGTAGATAGATAGACAGACAGACTGACAGACGAACGAGTGGATGGATGGCATGATGGATGGATGGATGGCATGATGGATGGATGGATGGAGAGAGAGTATGTATATATATATTTATATATATATATACATACGTATATTTTCATTGTAATCTAGATATTTGTTTTGAAGTTTTCCTCTTTTCTTCATAGTGTAAAGCTACAAAGACTGTATTATAGATTTTTTTTTTGTCTGACTCAAAGGTTAGATATGTATAAAATATAGTCAAGTTTTCGGATCTTTTCGATTTGAACGACAGTTTTTTAAAATAATTTCCACGTAACTAAACACTTTTAAAATTCGTATACTGGTAGAATGTGTTTATAAAACATCTTTTTCTCTTGGCTTTATTGAGAAAATTCTATGGTTTGTAAGATATTTGTTGTTGTTTTTTCTTCAATTTCTGCGATTTCAACCAATCAATGACGTCTATTGAGGTGAAAACATTCTGTGCCGTATGAATATGTCCCTCGTTTAAGAAACAGATTAGGTTTATTTACATTTCTAAAGAAAAAAAGATACCCTTCTCCCCACCCCTAACCCTAAAACAGATTGAAATGCAATAGATCGATACTAGGGTCATAATTATGGGTGACAATTTCATATGACACCGCTAGAACAAACTGCCGTTCAAACCGAAAAGATCCAAGTTTTCAATTATAAAATTTATACAATACTCGTATGCCTCTTTGCGACATAGGCCGTGTTCCCACAATGACTTAAAACGGTTAGACTCGAACAGAAAATCGTCCGGTAATTTGCTATTTGAATGGAAGTTTTGTTTTCATTATAAAACACATATTGCTAGGTTTGTACCACCCCACTTCAGACCCAACTACACTCTAGCTGAAAAATAAATACCTCATAAGTAATATAAACGTGTTAAATTCAGTGGCGGCGTTAATGAAGATGTTACGCGTTATTTTAATGTGTTAAACTTATCTTTATTAACGGGTCTCGAATTATACATACGTAGATATATACAAAATTTACACAGATATAAGAGTTAGAACTTGTGATCCGCTCGCGGACGTTTCTTTGGAAATTTTTGCCTGCCACACTAAAAAGTTTCCCCACTCCTGCTCTAACTAAACAGAAATGCTGTTACCATATGTATATATATATATATATATACACCGGAGTAAGCATATAAATGTGAAACAAGGTGTAAAAAAGAGTACTCAAACATCAGGGGTAGAGTAATATGCTTTATTTAAAAGCAGCAAAACTGTCCAACGAACGGGAACGTGAAACTGAGTAACAATTTTTGTTATATTTCTGCTGCTTTTAAATAAAGCATATATATATATATAATCAAAATAAGCAACAAGGATATCCAAAGATAATGCAGTACAATCGTTTCATGCAACTCCATTTAATTGAACAAGGCAATCATGACATCAATTTAAAATGCAGAGCAATCCTCAGCTGCACAAAGACATAGAATTTAATTAAATTAGAACAGATGGACACATTAGTATACTTATACCTAAAATCTCCAATAAGTTAAGGAGATAGACAAAGAACTCTGTCGTAGTGATACAAAAAGAGATGGAACAGCATTAACTATTTCGCACTTAAACTGGCCATATCCGTCCAAAATATTCTACCTGTTTTATGTTCAATCAGGCCCGATTCAGGCTCTCTCACCTGCCCTACAATATCGTTGTAAAAATGCTGGAGCAAATAGTATAATACATTATTAAATAAGTATTACATTTCATTGAGCAAACTGAATGTTAAAGAGTTAACCTTCTTAGTTCTGCTGGATCAGAGCTGTTCTGGGACAAACCAACAACGATAGCCGTCATCATAATAGTGGAAGTTGTAGAAGTAATTTTTTAACGTATATCAACATTTGATAAGCACTTATTTCCATTTCTAGGTCAAATCAAAGAACATGAAAGCAATAAAATACGACCACTTTTAAATAAATGTAGCATTTTAATGCACCATTTTCAAAGTCATTAAATTTCACATCGTGTCGAAAATCAGTAAATGCTCATTTATAAGCTACTTATTCATAAACTATTGTCTTTTTTCTTTCTTTTTTTTTTCACACTTATTTAAAAACAGGAAAGTGTGAATAAAACAAACTCGACAACACAACCGAACAATGAAGAGAGATTTAAATAAGTCGTAATTATCATGACAATATTATGGTGATTTGATAATATAAACAATATATCGTTTCAAGAGAATTATTCATCCAAAAAATGATATTTAAAGCGAGTGGCACGTATTCATTACAAAGAAACAAGTAAAACTAACTGCTAAGTATATAATCTGATCGCCAGCTGATACGTTCAAGTTTAAAGCGAATCAATTTTTAAACATATTTTGAACTGTGAAGGTCCCGGTAGGTGAGTGATTGATGTGTGATCATATGAATAGGTATCGTGCTTGGCCATTAGAATCTAGAGCAGCGTTTCTCAACCTTTCTTTATATGTATATAGATCATTTGATTCTTATTTTGCTCTTCTGGACCTCTATAGCCATTCGTTATTTAAAAACCCTATCTTTTATTCATTACGTTTTTTTCAGTCTGCGGCCATGCTGAGGCACTGCCTTGAAAACGTTTTAATCGAATGAAACGATTCCAACTGCCAGGCTTCTTAAAGCCTTGTACTTATTTTATCGGTATCTTTTGCCGAACTGCTAAGTTACGGGGACGTGAACACACAACCACCGGTTGTCAAGTAGTGATGCATGACAAACACAGACAAAAAGAAGCGCACGCACACACACACACACACACACACACATATATATATATATATATATATATATTCTGCCCATTTCCTTCCTAAAGACAACACGTGCTTATACCTGTCTCCTCTCATAAGCTCGTCTTCCTAACGTTCATAATAATTTTTCTATCGTCTCGACTTAACAACCCTCACCGTTTGTTTTTACTATTTTGTTCTCACTGTCCTATTCTTGTTTACCACTTTCACCCTCCGCAAAAGAGCCCAATTTTATTTAATTTGCTTTGCGGGAAGGACTGTTTCAATTAAGTCGTGTATTGTCCTTGCCTTCGGAACGCGGAGTAGATGAAACAGCGACAACTGATGAAGGGGAATATTCTTTATGTTGCATGTCTCGTTTCTCTGTTTGTGTTTTTCGTTGTTCGAAAAAAATGTTTGTTTTCTATGTTTTTATATTTATGTTTTCGTTTCTCATTGTGTTCAACGTTTTTTTTTATGTCCTGTACCCATATATGCATATATATATACATATATATGTAGGTATGTACATATATGTATGTATATATGCATATATTTATATATTATTTATAATATATATACATACATACATATATATACAGGGTGCGTAAGATATTTGAGGACAGATATATAATAACGGATAATAACTTTATTTATCAAAAATGCTATGAGGATAAAAATAAACCGTCTTTTCTTTAATGTTATTCAATAAAGCCACTTTCAGCTTCAACAACTGATTCTATATGAGATCTAAATCCTGGTTCATTTTGGACATTACTCTGACTATGGCACCTTTCAAAGAATCTTTGGTGTTGTGGGTGTGTTCATTGACCTCTCTCTCAATAATACTCGACATGTAATGGATTGAATCTGGGGAATTAGGAGGCCAAATGTTAGGGGTTATATGATCATGAAAATTTGCAGCCATCCATTCCTGTGTTACTAGAGACATGTGTGATAGCGCAGAAAGGCTTAACAATTATTTCCAGGACCTCAATGTAGGCGCCAGAGTTAACTCTAAGGCCTTGTGGAAAGAAGTAAGCAGGCACTATACGTCCTTCATTGCTGACAACCCCTAAAACCATGACAGTTGCAGGAAATTTTGTATGTATAACACATGGAACTTCAGAATTGTCTGCACATAACCATCTGTCATTTCTTCT
>NC_042999.1:68188651-68381151 GCF_006345805.1 Octopus sinensis | reverse complement strand
TACAATAGCAACAAGAAGCAATAAATGTATTTACGATGATAAAGACCCGCGTACATGTCTGTATATATACTTGCGTGCTTGTGCGCTTACATGTGTTGACATACATATACGTATATATCTATATATGAATGTTCTCTATTATTTTTAATCATTTAAATTATTCCTGAGAAGCAAGAACTCGTTTCTAACAAAGATACAAAGCCCCATCGCTGTAATGTAGATAACGAAAGCAATATCATATTTTAAACTTGAGAAAAGTCTAGCATATTTTTACTGTTCCACTTATTATATTTGTCATGTGTGAGTTTGTTGACTGATTTCTTCTTCTGAAAACCCTAGCTTATTCAGATTGTCAGTTGGGCATTTACTAACAAAACCAAATGAACCGATTATTATTGGTATAAATGTGAATTCACAATCTGGATATAGAAGCTGGGAGTTTCGATGCGGTTGTCCATAATTCTCTTCTTTCTGCCCAAGAAAAATAGCTACCACCAATTGGAACATCCACCATTTTCACTTTTGCCAATGACCGACACATGCATGATAGGCTGAGTTAATTTCTTGCTCCTAGATGGGGCGTGGGGGGACACTTCACTTCACTTTCAAATAGGAACTTTACGTTTACATTTCATAGCACCTGCCCCAAATGAAAAGAAGTTTTCTACAACCAGACTTCCCTTAAAGACTCCTTTCTCAGAACGTATCTTTGTCTTTACACGCATCAAGTTTTGCTGCCTATGCATTGCTGTTCCTCTATGCACTTCTCTGCGTTCTCCAAAACCACTAGGGAGAAAAAATAAGACAACCTTTTTCCTTTCCTTTTGCATAAGAGTCTTTGCTCCTCTTAGCTTTGTTTTTGTATCTCTAACCGTTCCATGGAACATGCTGCGCAATTGAATGAGTAAGTATTAATAGTTGGCCCTGCTGTAGACTTTGCCACAGCCACCAACAGCCTTAACAGAAACGGTGGTGGTCGGTGTCGTTACATGCTGCTGCAAAAATTGATCGATACACAGTTCATCAGGTGGCGATGGTATTGCTCCTTCTTTTGGCGGTCGTCGTGTTTAATTTTTCACAATTTCAGTGTTATTGTTCGATAAGATGTCTGAAGAAACAACAGTCTTGGTGTTAGTTGTATTGTTAGTTGGGAGAGAGGGAAAATGCCTTCCGCCTTCCTTAAGTTTCAGTCCTCCTCTCTTTCTCTTTCTCTCTCTCTCTCTCTCTCTCTCTCTCTCTCTCTCTCTCACACACACACACACACACACACACACACACACACACACACACACACACACACACACACACACACACACACACTTAATCACTCACACATACACACTTACTCATATTGGCCGAGTGGTATATTTGTTTGAACTTTTCAGTAACAAAGTTTTTAGGTGCGTGCGTGGCATATAGACGCTGGCGTGGCTGTGTGGCAAGAGGCTTGCTTCACAGCTACATAGTTTCATGTTCAGTACCATTGCGTGGCACTTTGGACATTTATCTTCTACTATAGCCCCGGGCCGAACAAAGCCTTGTGAGTGGATTTGGTAGACGAGAACTGACAGAAGGCAATGGTGTGTGAGTGTGGGCGTGTCACTGTATTTGTGTGTGTGTCTTTGTAGGTGGGCGCCTTCGTGTTTGTGGTCGTCCTTTCCTCCCTCCGCTTAACAACCGGTGTTGGTGTGTTTACGTCTCCGTAAAGTAGCGGTTCGGCAAAAGAGACAGATAGAATGAGTCATCATCATCATTGTTCGACCGTGGTCGAGACAATGGAATTTACTATGCTACGCCAGACTTCACGGTCCATCATAGCATTACGGAGGTCTTGTTGCTGGATGCCTGTATCCCTGGAGATTACTTCAGGGTAGGAGAGTGTGCGCTCTCTGGTATCGCGAGCAGAGGAGAAGAGTAGAAATTACCTCGTTTTCGGCTCTACAACAATGTCCAGCAAACTGGATTCTTCTACCTTCAGGCTTAAAATACAGAAAAGTCTACTACAAGCACAAGGCCAGAAATTTGGAGAGGGGGTAATCGATTACATCGATCACAGTGCTTCACTGGTACTTAATTTATGGCGGCGAGCTGGCAGAAACGTTAGCACGCCGGGCGAAATGCGTAGCCGTATTTCGTCTGCCGTTGCGTTCTGGGTTCAAATACCGCCGAGGTCGACTTTGCCTTTCATCCTTTCGGGGTCGATAAATTAAGTACCAGTTACGCACTGGGGTCGATGTAATCGACTTAATCCGTTTGTCTGTCCTTGTTTGTCCCCTCTGTGTTTAGCCCCTTGTGGGTAGTAAAGAAATAGATTACATCGATCACAGTGCTTCACTGGTACTTAATTTATCGAATCCGAAAGGATGAAAAGCAAAGTCGACCTCGGTGGATATTTGAACTGAGAACGTGAAGACGGACGAAATGCCGCTAAGCATTTCGAATATTAATAATAATCCTTTCTACTATTTGCACAAGGCTTGAAATTTGGAGGAGGGGGATAATAGATTACATCGACTCCAGTACTCAACTGGTTCTTAATTCAACGACCCCAAAATGATGAAAGGCAAAGTCGATCTCAGCGGGATTTGAACTCAGGACGTAGCGACGAGTGAAATACCGCTAAGCATTTCGTCCAGCGTGCTAACGATTCTGCCATCTCGCCGCCTTAACAACAATAATAATAATAATAATAATCCTCTTTTCTATTGGAGGCACAAGGCCCCAAATTTGTGGGGAGGGAACTAGTCGATTACATTGACCCCAGTGCGTAACTGGTACTTATTTAATCGACCCCGAAAGAATCTAAGGCAAAGTCGACCTCGGCGGAATTTGGACTCAGAACGTAGCGGCAGACGAAATACCATTTTCTTTACTACCCACAAGGGGCTAAACACAGATAGGACAAACGGATTAAGTCGATTATATCGACACCAACTGGTACTTATTTAATCGACCCCGAAAGGATGAAAGGCAAAGTCGACCAGGGCGGAATTTGAACTCAGAACGTAATTGCAGACGACATACCGCTAAGCATTTCGCCCGGCGTGCTAACAATTCTGCCAGCTCGCCGCCTTAATAATAATAATAATAATAATAATAATAATGATAATGTTTATGAGGGTGATGATCATCATAGCAATCATCATGACAACGATGGTTAATTTCCCACAGTAGCCCAAGCACTCGTTTGCAGCGGGGCTTTTTGTGCGTTTATCGTCATGGTTACAACATGGAGACCTTTGCTCAAGAGAAAGAAAGAGGGGAAGAGAGATGCCACACAAGGCAGTGACAGTTTTCTCTTTTTACCAACCAATATATATCTTGTCCAGATAAGAATCATCATTATCACCATCAACGTTGTCATCGTTATCGTAATCATTATCATCACCATTGTCATCGTTTTTTATTGTTTTGTTTATATATATATATAGAAGAGAGAGAGAGCATTGTGATTATTTACTGAATTGGTCAGTCGTCGGTGAAAATGAAATATCACCGGCGATTAGGATTTAATTTCAAAAAGCTTCGTAAGCGTGACTAACAAGCATATATATATACGTACATACATGCACACACACACACACACACACACACACACACACACACACACACACACACACACACACATATATATATATATATATATATATATATATATATATATATATAAATTATATAAAAAATTAGAAAAAACTCCTCTTTGGCGATGTTTCGCTTGTCGTAGCACAAGTTTCCGTCGATTTCCGTAAAAAACTTCTATTTTTTTACATAAGTAATGAGAGCGAAAGAGACTAAGAGGAAGCGATTTTATGACGAGGAAATTTCTCTTTGAAGTCCCCGTGTGTGTGTTTGATGGGGTGTGGGAGACAGACAGTATGTTGTGTAAGTGAAGTGTTTCTGTTAGTGTGTGCGAAGAGACAGAGAGAGTAATGTGTGAAAGAGAGAGATAACTGAAATTTTTTACTCGGTGTATGTGTATATGTATGTCTGCATGTATGTGTGTGTGTATGTATCTATGTATGTGTGCGTGTGTATGTATGTGTGTGTGTATGTGTGTAGGTATGTGTGTGTGTATGTATGTGTGTGTGTATGTATGTATGTGTGTATGTATGTATGTATGTATGTATGTATGGCCGATTCAGTGTTTACATTTTTTACGGAAATCGACGGAGGAAATCGACGGAAACGTGTGCTACGACAAGCGAAACATCGCCCCATCTTTTATCAATTCAAAATGAACAATTAAATTACACCATCTAGAAAATTACATATAATAGAAATATTAAAAATAAAATAACAATAATATACCAATGATTAAGTAAATTGCAAAAAGAAAATAATAATAATAATAACGTTTATATATATATTATATTGTGTGAAATTTGATTTAGTATTTCTAAATTGAATTTTTTTTCCCTGTAAGTTTGGATTAATATTCCCTCAAATAATAATAATATTATATATATATATATATATATATATATATATATATATATATATATATATATATATATATATATATATATATATCGCCAGGGATCGCCATGTTGATTCGCTAGCTTTTGCACGCATATTTTTTTCTCTCCTTTTTTCTGTGTTTTTTTTTCTGTGTATCTTTCTGTTGAAGAGCGTAGGCTCGAAACGTTAAAGACTTGTTTCATTTATATTTCCTGAGCGCCATACTAATACAATTGTTTGTTTGTATTCCACCTGCCTTCGTCTTTTGTTTATTTCCGTAAACCTGCCTTCGTCTTTTGTCTATTTTCATAAAGCTTCCCGTTATATTTATATATATATATATATATATATATATATATATATATATATATATACATAGTACAACGTAAGATAGGGGTTATGGGTGTAACCCACTATGGGGTATCATTTATCCAATATACTGTTGGTAAAGTACCCAAATTCTTAATACATACATGTTTTTAATTGCAATGCAATTAAGTTTTTATTGTATTAAACGGGTGAAGGTAAAGAAATATTTTTACCGTAAATTTATAATAGAAATAAGAAAATAGAGAAACAAATTTGGTTTGTTCATCAACTTACGGATATTATAATGTTGTATCATTGATTCATTTTACAAATGGAATAAATAATCCAACATTATAATATCCGTAAGTTGATGAACAAGCTAAATTTGTTTCTTCATTTTGTTATTTGTATTATATATATATATATATATAAATATATATACACACACGCACACATACCGAAGCATACGTACGTGTGTGTGTGTAAGATATTGATGAATCTTTTCACACCCTATGAATTGCATATCTCTAGTAAACATGACATTTATTGTCTGAACGACACTTCAACATTTATTTCCCGTTACAGTGTTCATCACTCATGTAACAATGATACATGTATCCAACTAGCCAGCCAATCATCCACCCACACATTGACAAATAGATGTAGAGAACACAGGCATAGAACCACCTCACCATGTATGGATGGGTGGATGGATGGATAGATGGATGGATACATGTATCATGGTTACATGAGTGATGAACGTTGTAACGGGAAATAAATGTTGAAGTGTCGTTCAGACAATAAATGTCATGTTTACTAGAGATATGCAATTCATGGAGTGTGAAAAGATACATCAATATCTTACACACACACACACACACATACACACACACACACTCTCTCTATATATATATCTTTCTCTCACTTTCTCTCTCTCTCCCCCTTTCTCTCTCTCTCTTTCTCTCTCTCTCTCTCATATACACACACACACACACACACACACACACACACACGAGGTGGTATTAAAGAATTCCTGGACTATTTCTTATTTCTTTATTGCCCACAAGGGGCTAAACGCAGAGGGGACAAACAAGGGCAGACAAAGAGATTAAGTCGAATACATCGACCCCAGTGCGTAACTGGTACTTAATTTATCGACCCCGAAAGAATGAAAGGCAAAGTCGACCTCGGTGGAATTTAAACTCAGAACGTAATGGCAGACGAAATACCTATTTCTTTAGTACCCACAAGGGGCTAAACACAGAGAAGACAAACAAGGACAGACAAACGAATTAAGTCGATTATATCTACCCCAGTGCGTAACTGGTATTTATTTAATCGACTCCGAAAGGATGAAAGGCAAAGTCGACCTCGGCGGAATTTGAACTCAGAACGTAGCAGCAGACGAAATACCTATTTCTTTATTACCCACAAGGGGCTAAACATAGAGGGGACAAACAAGGACAGACATAGGTATTAAGTCGATTACATCGACCCCAGTGCGTAACTGGTACTTAATTTATCGACCCCGAAAGGATGAAAGGTAAAGTCGACCTCGGCGGAATTTGAACTCACAACGTAACGGCAGACGAAATACCGCTAAGCATTTCGCCCGGTGTGCTAACGTTTCTGCCAACTCACCGCCTTAACTATTTCTCGCCTGGACTATTTCTGTAGCGCGCCAGAAGGTGGCAGCACACGATTGCACATGCAGTGAGAGTTAGCAGTGACCTTCACGGGGCAGTGTGCCGAATGATATTGCTGTGTTTACCTCGCAAGCTTACAGGGATGAAGCAGTGGGTCGTACGGAATGTTTCGAGTGGCACGAGCGCTTCAAAAGCGGAAGAACATCCCTGGAAGACGACGAACGATCTGGAAAAACCTGCCACAAGCGTCACACCCGGAAATATGGTATTGTGCATCAAGAATTCGTCCCCTGGGGCCAGACCGTCAATCGAGAGTTCTACTGCGACGTTTTGAAATTTTTGAGGGAGGACATTCAGCGAAGGGCGACCGGATCTTTGGAGCGCGAAGAAGTGGATTCTTCACTATCACAATGCACCCTGTAACCGAGTTTTCTTCACTCGTGAGTTTTTCGCCAAAAACAACATGGCATCGTTTCTGCACCTTCCCTATTTGCCAGATTTAGCATCTGTAGACTTCCATTTCTTTCCCCAAATATGAAAATACTGCTCAAAGGTCGCCATTTTAACAAAGGAACTACCAGGCCAACATATTAAAGAACGGTAGCTTCCCAATATGTCGTGTATGTCAACATTGTTGAAATCCAGAGCGAATCGCAGAAGTCCCCGAAGTGCTGGAACCGGTGTATTGGTGCGCAACGTAACTATTTCAAAGGAAATGATGTTGAAACTTAGGTAAATAAATTATTTTTAATTAAACATAACTAGTCCGGGAACATTTTGATGCCAACTCATATGTATATATGTATACATACACACACAGATTTTTTTTCCTCCGTCTTCCCTTCCTTGGATCTTTCCTTTTTCTATGTTTCTGACGAAGAGCTCCGCTCGAAACGTTCAATCCTCCTTCTTTCTTTCCTTTCCTGAGCGTCCAATAACACTATACTTGTTCCATGTCCTCGCGTTGTTGTGTTTTCATGTTTGGATTAACTATATATATATATATATATATATATATATATATATATATATATATATAGTTAATCCAAACAAGAAAGCACAAAAAAACACTACAACGCGAGGACGTGGAACAAATATAGTATTATTGGACGTTCAGGAAAGAAGGAGGGTTTAACGTTTCGAGCGGAGCTCTTCGTCGGAAACATAGGAGAAGGAAAGATCCAGAGAAGGGAAGACAGGGGAAAGAAAATTGCCAACGGTACACACGCGGTCAAAATTTACGACAGCTGTTTCGGTAGAATTTTATTAAAGCATTCATAAAAGATTGTCTCATAACATATAGTCCGCCATCATCAGGCAAAATCCTATAACCGGTAATATTTCAAACAGGTGGAATTTCTTACATCGATCTGGACAAACCCAACATTAGTAAGATCATTCTTGCATGGTGATGTGCCTAGATTCTAATGAATCTTTATAACTAAATTTTACATATATAAATCCTTAAAAATGTTTTAGCCCGAAGGCCGCGGCCATGCTGATATAATAATAATATTAGGGAGTATAACTCCAAACTTACAGGGAAAAATTCAATTTAGCATTAAATCAAATTTCACAGTATAAATATAAAAATATAATAGTGGTTTTATCTCTAATTCATATTTTATATATATATATATATATTTCTATCTTGTTATACTTGTTTCGTTCATTCGACGGCGACCGTGTTAGGTCACCGTCTGGAATTTTAAGTCGAGTGAATCGACCCGATACATCTTTTAAAGTTTGGTACTTATTCTATCAGTCTCTTTTGCCGGACAGACACACCACACCGGGCATCAAGCGGTGGTGGGTAGACAAACCCAGAGAGAGAGAGAGAGAGAGAGAGAGAGACACACACACACACACACACACACACACACACACACACACACACACACACACACTCACTCTCTCTCTCTCTCTCTCTCTCTCTCTTTTCTCTTTTCGTAATATATATATTCTTATTCTTTTCGTAAAGGGCTTCAGCTATGTGCTGTCTAGTACTATTGTGTATGAGTAACACGTTTGACCAATGTTGGCCGCTTTTCCTTTTTCTGCATGTTTTTTTTTTATGCAGTGCTTCTAATTGACGACAATATATCTCCACAACAACTGTTTCGTTTTGATTTAACACTTCAACAGCATTTATATCTCACCAAACACAGAGATATAACATTTTCTCGTATGTAGTCCTTGTTTGGAGATGGAATCTACTTTTTCATTGAGTTCTAACCATTATCATTTTCATTATATATGGTCATAGAGTACTTACTTGTGATGATTCTCCTCAAAAAATTTTGTTAGCAAGTCTACTTTTCAATAACAAGCAAAATGGCAACTCTTTGGTTAAGCTGAAAAGCAGTCAGATAATGAGGGTTCTGCTGACAAAGTTTAAACACTTTTCTTGTTCTTGAAGGTGTTTTATGATCGAAGTGTGACTTGAATTGAACTGATTCACTAATTCTCATGTCGCTTGCTTTGAATTTTCCTCAACAACTTGGTGCTTCAAATCAAGGAGAATCGTCAAGAGAGAAATTTCCCAAGAAAAAACTGGCCAAGCTACTATTGGCATATCCGGACGCTTGAAGCTTCATTTCCATGGATACAAAGAATATTTCTTGCTGCTTCCATTTCTGAAGCTTCTATTTTGAGTTCATGCAGCATGCAGCGCTTGATATGAGTCTAATTTTAGGCACAGTTTAAAAGAGTATACGCATTTAAACGCAATGGTATAACGTTATCTTCAAAGAAAGGAAAAAAACCCATTAGAGTGTAACATTAATATCTATCTTACCGTAAGTATTTAAAAAGTACCCTGAAAGTGATCATCACCACCCTCAAAGGTTTTGGCAATAATATCGATCTCAATGCTTAGTTACTTAGTCTGGTACTCATTTTATCGATCTCAATTTATCAAATAGCTAGTTTACGTTCATATTACCTCTTCGTTGGGTAGTATCTACCACAAGGAAATATGTCTATATATATACATATAAGTTCAGCAAAATTTAGATTCAGATGAATATGGTACTTAAGTTAAAGGCACCAAAATAATACCATACAAAATTATATATATATATATATATATATATATATCACAGTATCGACCAGACCATAAGATGCTATTATACACCGCTGGTCACAATTCGCTTCCAATACTGTCTTCATTGTTCCATTCCTTTCCATCTTGACCGAAAATGCATGACTAAATCGTTTCTGCATCGTTTGAGTTAAATGCCTTCCATCTTGCTCTTATTTTCTTTCAAATTTCAGCATCCATTTCTCGGCGCAAATACACTGTGTTGCTTAAGTAGACGTACTCCTTTACCTCCTCGATTTCCCACCTCTGTTCAGCCTTGTACTATCTCTTCCGATGAGATATATTTTGTTTTCATGTGGTTCAGTTTAAGACTTACAGTTAAGATTTGAGTTTTCAATTTTGTCAGCATGGTCTGCAGTTGGTCTTTGGTTTCACCGATGAGTACAATGTCATCTGCAAATCGGAGTTGTGTTAGATGCTCGCCATTGATGGTCACGCCACCTGTCCAGTCAGTGTTCTTGATGACCATTTCTAGACATGCGGCAAAGAGCTTTGGAGAGATGATCTCTCCTTGCTAGTGGTGACAGTAGAACTGTATCTGTTGTACATCCAGAATTCTCATCTCTGAACAGCTTGATGTATTGCACCTTGATACCTTGTATTTCCTGAGATTTCAACACTGCTTTCATTTCACGAAATATTATTTCAGTACCTCATAGTGGTGCAACGGTGGCGTATACCCTGGCCGATCCAGCCAAGCTACAAAAATACCGGACCATTGATCTTACGGAAGGAATAACTCACGGAATCCAGCACGTAGCCTATTCGCTAGAGGTTGAAAGTTAGCTAAACTGAGGATGTAATAAATTTCCTGCGCACCTAGCCTGTGGAGTGGTTTCATCTTAAAAGCTAAATGCAAGGAAATGGGCCCCAGTATTCTGTTGGTCAATCGGACAGCGCGATGGCAGTAGAACGAAATCCGAGTGACCATTGGTTACTAAGAGCTTCAGGTACCAATAGGCCACCAGTTATATATACATATATAGATTAATATATACATTATTTACATTATTTACAGTTGACGGATATTTGTCCTCATTTTGTTTGTTGTGAACACAACGTTTCGGCTGTTAACACAACGTTCCAGCCTTCATCAGGTGTCTTAGGGAAATTTCGAACCTGGGTTCTCATTCCTAAGGTATTTTTCGATGTTGCTGTTGTTGTTGTTGATATTATTATTATTATTATTATTATTATTATTATTATTATTATCATTAATATTATTATTCCGGTCACTGTCTGGAATCGAACTCGGAATGTTGGGGTTAGTAGCCCGTACTCTTAACAACTACGCCATATGCCTGTGGGAATAATAATAATAACAATAATAATAATAATAATAATAATAATAATAATACCTTAGGAATGAGAACCTAGGTTCGAAATTTCCCCAAGACACCTGATGAAAGCTGGAGGGTATACCAGCCGAAACGTTGTGTTAACAACAAACAAGATGAGGACAATTATCCGTCAAATGTAAATAATGTACATAATTCCTCATCTCTTAAATATAGAACTGTATTGAATTAATATATGTTTGTAATATATAAATATGTATGTTCGTGTGTGTAAAAACTCGGTGTACACAACTGAAACAGTATTGTATTAAAATAGCCATACAGTATCATGCTTAACGTATATACACTATTGACAGACATGATACTGTGGTTTTCGTTCCTAAAGAAAATTAGAAAAACCTCTCCGTAAACTTATTGTTAAAAGCATAATGGATACATCGGGGCGAAACGAGAACATTTTTGAACCTTGTAATGACAAATACTCGGTAACCATTTGCTTACCAAAATCTGTTTAAACATGTGAACACAGCTTGTCTGCGAAGAGATTTTATCTCGGACGAAACCATTTTCAAAAATGTATATACGTTAAGTTTGATAGAGGGGTGGCTATTTTATATGTGTGCGTTTGTTTGTTTGTTTGTTTGTTTGTTTGTTTGTTTGTATGTATGTATGTATGTATGTATGTATGTATGTATGTATGTATGTATGTATGTATGCATGTATGTATGTATGTATGCATGCATGTGAGTGGATGCGTGTATATATATATATATATATATGCACATATATGTACACATATATACATGCATATGTGTATGTGTCTATACAGATATACCGGCACACTCACACACATACATATATATACACACACACACGTACATACATACATGCGAAGATGATGATGATGATAATGATGATAATGATGATATACATGGTGATTATTATAGGGTGATAAGTATGGCAGTTTCATGCGTCCGCTTATAATCTCGTCCGAAATAGTCCGAGTGTTTTATTTTCAGGGGGCATAACTCTCTAAAGTTTTTTCTGTTTTAATTGGTTGTTTCCCTTGCATCTCATGCAAAAAAAAAAGAAAGAATTTAAGACCTCCCCACCACAATTCTCTCCCTCCCTCTGTTTGTCTCTGTTTATCTGTCTCCCATTCTCTCTCTCTCTCCCTCCCTCTCTCTCTCTCCATTATATATATGCTTATTTAGGCACTAAACTTTCACTTATATCGACACCAGATACGTGATTAGTATTATACTCTATCAACTCAGGAGGGGTACCACTTGAAGTTGATTTATAATAATAATAATAATAATAATAATCCTTTCTACTATAGGCACAAGGCCTGAAATTAGGGGATGGGGGTTAGTAGATTACATTTCACTGGTACTTAATTTATCGACCCTGAAAGGAGGAAAGGCAAAGTCGACCTCAGCGGAGTTTGAACTCAGAACGTAGCAGCAGATGAAATAACTGTAAGGATTTCGCTCAACGTGCTAACGATTCTGCCAGCTCACCGCCTCATTATCATTAATAATAGTAATAATAATGATAATAATATTAATAATAATAATGATGATGATGATGATTGCCATAATGCAGTACCAGGCAGCGGCTCTCATGGCTTCTTATCTTAACTGATTGGAAGTGTTATCATGTAGATTGTTTTGTCTTGGTATAAAAGATGGGCTACAGCATATATTTTACTCAATACCACAAATCTGCTTGCCAGTTGTTTGACCTTAACCAGTTGAGCATGTCCCTTAGTGGCTGGCAAGGTGTGCCTCTCTGATCACGAGCAGAAATAGTGGAGGAGCATCACCATGTCGTGCACATATGGTTGTGATGCATTGCCTAGTGTACTCTTATCAGACGGGTAGTCATGTTGAGTATACTGGGCTTCGTATATTTGTACCCCAGTATCACTTTGATAGCATACACTTCTCTCTCACTCGATAACAATAATAATAAAGATATTGCAAACAGTGCTCAGATGCACTACAATTCATCAGAAAAAGTAACCAAAGCTGCATGAGCAGTATATACGAGGGGCGTTCAATAAGTAATGCCCCTGACCCACTTCCCATAGCAGTAGAGCAACGAAACTTGGCACAGTTATTAGTCTTTTTTTACATAGGAACCACCCAGTGTTACGCATTTCTCCCATCGTTTGATGCAGCTCTGGAGACCGTTTTTGTAGAAGACCCCAGCTTGGTCCTCCAACCACGACGTGACTTCAGAAATCAAGGCTGCATCATCTGGGAAACGCTTTCCTTTCAAAAACTACTTCATGGCTGGGAAGGTGAAAATCAGAGGGTGCAATGTCAGGAGAGTAGGGGGATGGGGGAGGAGTTCATAGCCGCACGCTTGTGCTTCTGATCTGGCGACACGCGAGTTGTGGATCGGAGCGTTGTCCTGCAGGAGGAGGAGGCTTTTGCTGATTTTGCCCCGCCTCTTGATTTTGATAGCTTCTCTTAATTTCCTCAAAAGTGAAGTATAATAGACTCCTGTAATTGTGGCACCCTTTGCCAGGAAATCTGTCATCACTACTCCGTCCTGGTCCCAGAAGACTGTGAGTATGACCTTGCCAGCGGAGGGCTGCACCCTTGCCTTCTTTGGAGGAGGTGAGTCACGGTGCTTCCACTGCATTGACTGGGCTTTGGTCTCTGGATCATAGTGATGGACCCAGGTTTCATCCTGTGTAATCAGTCTTTTGAAAAATTTTGACTCATCTTCTTGGCACATCTTCAAATTCATCCTCACGCAATCGACGCGTTCTTGCTTCTGGAAAGGTATGAGCAACCTGGGAATCCATCTGGCAGACACCTTTTGCATATGCAAATGGTCATGAATGATAGTTTCCACAGACCCGGTACTAATCTTGACCTCATGGGCTATTTGGCGAATAGTTATGCGTCGATCTTCCAAAATGGCAGCCTCAACTTGACGGACAGATGCCTCATCAATGGCAGAAGGGGGCGACCAGATCTGGGAGCTGTTTTCACAAAGTTCCGACCATGTTTGAATTCACGATGCCAGCGTTTTACAAGGTCATATGATGGGGCATCATCACCATAAGTTACTTTTATTTCATCAAAAGTCTCCCGTGGTGTGCGTCCTCTCAAATACAAAAACCGCATCACTGCTCGACACTCAACAGGCTCCGTTTCACACTTGACTCAGTTCAAACACCTGTAAATCAGAAACCACCATTAGTTCAGAGCTGTAATTTGCCACTTAATCTATAAAGATATAAATAATTGCACATGCAAAATTTCAGCTAGATCAAACAACTGCAAGTGGGTCAGGGGCATTACTTATTGAACGCCCCTCGTTTAACAATGCGCAGGAAGTGAACAGTGTATGAGTCTTTAAAAAGAAAAGTCTGGGGGACATCAAGTGTATTATTGGTGAAATTCAGGAAGCGTGGAAGTTTTGCAGGATATAATGTCCCGACAGAAGGCGGCGAGTGGCAGAACCGTTAGCACGCCGGGTGAAATGTGTAGCCGCATTTCGTCTGCCGTTACGTTCAGAGTTCAAATTCCGCCGAGGTCGACTTTGCCTTTCATCCTTTAGGGGTCGATAAAATTAAGTACCAGTTACGCACTGGGGTCGATGTAATCGACTTAATCCGTTTCTCTGTCCTTGTTTGTCCCCTCTGTGTGTGGCCCCTTGTGGGTAGTAAAGAAACATATAGTGTCCCGACAGATAACAACCGATGCGAGTTGTTTATTCTATACATCAACAATTCTTTGTGTGTGAAAACGTTAGCAGAATTCTGGTTTAAGCAACCCTTGTAACCACCACCACCCCACCCCCGCTTAAATTTTTATTTCTTGAAATTTTCAGAAAATTTTTGCGAATTTGCGAATACAACAAGGCATACAAAGTAGACCTCACACATGGTTCCAGCAATATGGGGCAACTTCTCATACCTCAAGAGAAACAATGCAGTTGCTATGGAAGTGCTTTGGAGAGAGAATAATCTCCCACAATGGCAATGTCAACTGGCTTTCATATTCCCCAGACTTGACAAGCACGGATTTTTTCTTGTGGGGATACCTGAAAGAGAGAGTTTACTTCAACAAACTTTAGACCCTGGTGCAACTCAAAGAGAACGTCGATAGAGAAATCAGAGAAGTGAGGTCTGAAACTTTTGAGGGTGTTATGGTGCAAGTTTTGGAAAGAGCACGGGCGTGAGAAGCCGAAAATGGGTGCCATTTAAGCGATGTCATTTTTCATATGTGATGTAATGGTGTTACAAAATTTGACTTGTTCATATTAATTTCTATTATGTCCTTTATATTGTATCAAAATTTCATGCATTTATTTGTAAAGTTAAGGAAGTTATTAAGAATTGAAACTCATCAAGGACTTTTGGGACACCCTATATATATATATATATATATATATATATATATATATATGTGTGTGTGTGTGTGTGTGTGTGTGTGTGTGTATATATATAACAAATAGTGAGAGATTATCAATCCGGGAAAATACTTCATAAGCTCTCTGTTGGCACATCAGGCTAACAATATTATTTAGATTAGTGAAGAACTCCAGGTATTCTTATGGCAAGGTCCAAGGTTGTGGTTCATCAAAATTCTATTTTGTAAATCCGAGGTTGTGCACCACTTATACTGCTTTTTACATAGAGTGATATATAAGACAACGTATAAATAATGGTCATTACATATTTCTTCTTCATTGGAGCAAATTTGTTCCAGTAGTCATTATAGGTACATTACTAAGAGGCTTACTACAAGTGTCCTGCTTTCTTATAACCAGAAATGGCTCTGGCGAAAGTAGCATTAATTTTTTTGTCTTTCTATTTTTCTCAACTGATCAATAGACCAACCTACCAATATATATATATATATATATATATATATATATATATATATATATATATATATATATATATATATATATATATGCTGGAGTAAGAACAGCATGTTCTTTGTCTATCTCCTTGACTTCTTGGAGATTTTAGGTATAATTATACTGTGTCCATCTGTTCTAATTTCATTAAATTCTATGTCTTTATGCAGCTGAGGATTGCTCTGCATTTTAAATTGATGTAATGATTGAATTGTTCAGTTAAACGGAGTTGTATGAAACGATCGTACTGCATTACCTTCTGGATATCGTTGTTGCTTATTTTGATTATATATATATATATATATATATATATATATATATATATATATATATATATATATATATATATACTCTTTTACTTGTTTCAGTCATTTGACTAGAGTACCGCCTTTAGTCGAGCAAATCGACCCAGGACTTATTCTTTGTAAGCCTAGTACTTATTCTATCGCTTTCTTTTGTCGAACCGCTAAGTTAAGGGGATGTAAACACACCACCATCGGTTTCAAGCGATGTTGGCGGGACAAACACAAACATATAAATACACACACATACATATTAATATACATATACACGGCTGGCTTCTTTCAGTTTCCGTCTACTAAATCCACTCACAAGGCTTTGGTCGGCCCGAGGCTATAATAGAAGACACTTACCTAAGTGGGAATGAACCCGGAACCATGTGGTTGGTAAGCAAGCTACTTACCACACAGCCACTCCTGCGCCTATATATAGGCAAACCAATACTAACAAACGAGTATAAGAGAAAACACAAAAGTCAATCATATGTACAGAGTGAATATTGACGCTTGGTGAAAGTTTTAGATGGGAAAATAGAAACAGGAAATGGCATTTAGAGCATGGCTTTCTTCACGGTTTCCGCCATACAAATTCACTCACAAGCCTTTGGTCGAACCAAGGTGCCGCGCGGTGGGACTGAAACGAAGACTACACGGTTATGCGGTAAGCTTCTTAACCTATCTCTAACGGTAGATTTTTGATTTAGTATATAAAGTTATGATGATGTTGTCAGCAACAGTTGTGACGATAATAATAATAATAATAATAATAATAATAATAATGATAAAGAAACTATTGTATACAGTGCTCAGGTGCACCACAACTTGTCAAAAAGTGCGTATAAAGTATATGCAGTAATGTACAAATGTCTGGAAAGCGAACAGTGTATGAGTCAGATACACGCTTGCGTTTGTATGGAGGGGAGATAATCAGGTGTAGTGTTGGCGAATCTCAGGAAGCATGGAAGTTTTGAAGGATGCAGTGCTCCGACAACTAACAACTGATGCCGGCAGTTTGTTCCATGCTTCAGCAACACTTAGCGTGAAAAAATGCTTCCCAAAGTCATGGGAGCTGTGCTGTTTTCTGACTTTGTAAACATGTCCACGGGTGTTAGACAGATGGAGTTTGAAAAGGTGCTCAGTGTTATTGTTTGTAAGATGGTTAATAATTTTATGGGTGTCTGCCAAGTCAGCTGCCAGACATCAATGTGTCCATGCCCATTGGTTATTATGATTGCATGTTGTAGGATGTAAAAGATAGACAATTCATAAAGTTTAAAGAAAGTATTTATTTACCGTTACGTTACAAATACCCTGCCTCGACGAGCAGGTTGATAATAAATCCAAAGGCGTGCGAAAGTAAAGTTTGCTGCGGTAGAATGTTTGTTTACATAGTTTTACTTATACGTATTGTTAGTAGTAATCCACAGATAGCGATAGAATGTTGTTGTAGGAGAACAGAATTAGGGCTAGAGAGAATTATAGGGTGTTGTCTCACAGTAACTTCATTTCTCCCTCTGGCCAAGATTGTAGCTGGTCAGCCAGACTACGTTCTCCCTGAGTTGTCACCGAGTGGTGACTAACTGGTTTTTGCTTGGAATGTGCTTGCTTATATTAAGATCCAGAAGGATAGGTATATCGCTGAGAACAATAGGTTTAGGTGGTGGTCTATGTTATCTTTTCTAGCTTTTGGTGAAGAAGAAGAGGTTAGGAAGGGTCAAGTGGTGAAGACATTATTTTGGCCTAGCTAAAGGCATTTGGGAAATGTAAAACTGCTATCAGAGAAAAACCATTGGGATCTTTTCGTTTTGAACGGCAGTTTTTAACAATTTCTAGGTAACTAAAAAATTTTAAACTTCGTATACTGGTAGAATGTATTTATAAAACATCTTTTTCTCTTGGCTTTAATAAGAAAATTCTATAATTTTAAAAATATTTGTTGTTTTTTTCTTCAATTTCTGCAATTTCAACCAATCACTGACGTCCATTGAGGTAAACAACATTCTGTGCCGTATGAATATGTCTCTCGTTTAAGAAACAGATTGGGTTTATTTACATTTCTGAAGAAAAAAAGATATCCTTCTCCCCACCCCTAACCCTAACCAACCCTAAATCTAAAATAGATTGAAATGCAATAGATCGATACTAGGGTCATAATTATGGGTGACAATTTCATATGACACCGCTAGAAAAAACTGCCGTTCAAAAGATCCAACCATTGTTCCACCATGGGAAAAGTTCTGTAGCAGTGTTGATTTAAATTTGGCTATGGTGGATCGAATCCACTTTATGCTTGCAGGATTCGTTACATATCCACTACTTTCGTGAAAATTCTTTTTGCGAGCAGTGACTCTCGAAGCATATAAAATTATAAATAATAGCATGTAAAAATCCCCTTAAATAGATTTAGTCGAAGGCTGCTCCCTTCCTGTCTTTACTAATAACCAGGCAAAGAGTGTTTGCGTTAATACAATTGTTTCTTTGCCATGATGTCGAGTAATTTTTTAAAGTTTAAAATCACTTTTTCTAACATGGTAATTTGCCAGTTTCAGTCCTCACATGCCCACCCAGTAGAGTACCCTTCCTATGAAAAATATTGCATGAGAACTTTGTACTCTTTCACTATTGCATCATCTCAATTTTCTTTCCTTCAGTAAAGATGTTTCTGCTAAAATTCGAAAAAAAAAACAAATTTGTATCATCGAAGGGAAATAACTCCTTATAACTTAAAGCAGCGATCCACAACTTTTCTTGCTTCCCAGACCGCTTTTATGCAAGACATTTCTACGGACCAACGAATCGTGTGCATAGCAAAACACAATAAAATTCATTATATACTATAATATAATTATTATATATATAATGTAATTATTATACTGTAATATTATGCAGTTTCTTTCTACTATTATTATTATATTGTAATTTAGATACATGCAGATTTGGCTGGTAAGAAGATTGGCTCTCAACAACATGTGTTCCAGTTCAGTTCCATTGCGTGGCACCTGGGACGTCTTCTACAATAACCCCCGGCCTACTCAAGCCTTGCGAGTTGACTTCTGTAGAAATCTTTTCCCATCTTTTACTTGTTTCAGTCATTAGATTGTGACCATGCTGGGGCACCGCCTTGAAAAATTTTAGCTGAACATATCGACCCCAGAGTTTTTTGGGGTTTTTTTTTTTTTTTACTTCTTGCAGTTATTAGACTGCGGTCGGCCATGTTGGGGCGCAACCTTGAAGCATTTTTAGATGGCTGTATGGAACTCAGAATTTTTTTTAATCCCGATCAAAACCACTTCTGTGATATATCCGAGTTTTTTTTTTTTTTCTTTTTACTTGTTGCAATCATTTGACTGAGGCCATGCTGGGGCCAGCTTGAAGAATTATTTGTCGAATGTATCGACCCTATAATTTTTTTTAATTCTTTTCAACCAGCGAATGAAGTTAAGCCTAGAAGGTCTCTGCACATGCTAGAAATAACAGCCAAATCTATAATTTTTTTTTATATATAATTTCACGTTAACAAAAACGGAGATCGCGTTGTAAAGAAAATTATCGGATCTTTTCGGTTTGAACGGCCAGTTTTTCTAGCGGAGTCATATGAAATTGTCACACATAATTATGACCCTAGTATCGATCTATTGCATTTCAATCTATTTTAGGGTTGGTTAGGGTGAAGGGTATCTTTTTTTTCTTCAGAAATGTAAATAAACCCAATCTGTTTCTTAAACGAGGGACATATTCATACGGCACAGAATGTTGTTTACCTCAATGGACGTCAGTGATTGGTTGAAATTGCAGAAATCGAAGAAAAAGACAACAAATATCTTACAAACTATAGAATTTTCTCAATAAAGCCAAGAGAAAAAGATGTTTTATAAACACATTCTACCAGTATACGAAGTTTAAAATTTTTTAGTTTCCTAGAAATTATATTAAAAACTACCGTTCAAACCGAAAAGATCCTAATTATCTTTTATTTTCCAAAATTCCCATTTTTAAGTAAATAAATATATTCAATCGAAAATAAATAAGTAGAATTAAATAACAGAACACAAGACTCTTTACCACTCAATATACATATTGTCTGAATTCTAACAAAAGGGAAAGCATTTACTTCAAGAAATGTGTAGGAATAGTAAAAACGATAAGAAGAACGTTTGAAAGACTAGTCTTTGGCGCCATAATTCTGTTAGACCTTCAACGGCCGGAGAAAGTTCAAAAGATCAGCTAATTCTCATTAATCTGTAAGTACTGAGAGAAGAAAACAAAATACTTTAAATTTAAATTTCAAAATGCTGATTTTTCTGTGACTAAAAAGTCTTCAAGGCGGTGCCCCAACATGGCCGCAGTTTAATAACTGCAACAAGTAAAAATATAAAAAATTCTGGCGTCGATACAGTAACCTAAAACTGCTTCAAGACGTTGCCCCAGCAAAGACAGTCTAATGAGTGAAACAAAAGAAATAACCGAAAAATATAACCGTGGGGCTTTTGTCCGTGTGGGTTTTGTCCTACACTCATATTTATACAGTCATGCGCACAATTATTGGTACCCCTTGTGAAAAATGCGTTTTTATGGGGCAATGTAGGCACAATTGTTTAAGGAACACCAATCAAAATAATTTATTTTTAACGAGCAAAACAGATAAGCAAAATAATTGAATAATTCAAAATCATTGGGACATTTTAAAGCATTCGACTGTGTATCGTGTCTGCCAGGGTAGTTTTCAAATAGCTCCAGACACAAATCAGAAGGAATTTTAGCCCATTCTTCCAGCTACTTCAAATTAGATGTTCTTTTACCTTCCACCCTTTTCTTTTGTTCCCACCATAAATTTTCTATTTTTCGTTTACACCACATGGATGCCTTTATTTTTCAATATGGCTGTCGTTCTTTCCGACCTTCTTGTTCACGCGTAACCTCATGGTGCCTTACGCATACGCAACTGTGCCCAGGGCGCAGGTCTTGCCTTGATTAGGATATCATTTTCACGCTCGCAACATGAAGGAACCTGTCCCTCTCTGAAGTTTGGTCACAGTCAATTTCCTTCAGAGAAAAGGTAGAATCTACCCAAGTACCAGACTATGCCTCCGCCACAACTTTTCTTCTTCACAACTTTCAGAAAATGAATATTCTATAATGAGATTTTCTACAAACATGCTTTAGTTGGTTTTGAGTCGAATTATATCGGAATTTGTTGTCGAAAAACTTTCTGATGGGTGAAGAGAGAAGTTTCGAAAAATTCACACTAGTTGGCTTTGTATTCTTATAACTTCCAGAAAAATGGGTTTTATTTGTAAAATGTTTTTCTAAATACCTTCCAGGTGGTGTAGATTGCGATTATATCGAAATTTTATATATATAACAAAAACAAATGGTGGATGAGCATGTATAAATACTAACATAGACCATATATATTCTTTTCTTTGACTCTTTTACTTGCTTCAGTCATTTGACTGCGGCCGTGTTGGAGCACCGCCTCAAAAGTCTTTTTTTTTTTGTAGTTGAAGAAATCGACCCCAGGACTTATTATTTGTAAGCTGAGTACTTATTCTATCGGTTTTATTTGCCGAACAGCTAAGTTACGGGGACATAAACACACCGGCATCGGTTGTCAAGCGATGGCAGGGGGACAAACACAGACACACACACAAAAATACATGCACACACAAACGCACGCACGCACGCACATACACGCACACACACACACACACACACAGTCTGATCAATAAGTATCTGGACTGTTGCGATAATAACGATGCTAAAGCACGCAGAGTGAAACCACTTGGTACAGATTGACATTAAACTCTACTGTGCACGTGCACTAAGTTTTAGCGTTCTAGCTTACTTCCGCTGTTTACAGCAGTGCTTGGAAGGAAGGTGTGTAGCATGTGATCGTCGCATTGAGCATGACAGAGAATCTGCATAAAATTTTGCAAAAAGCTTGGCGATACCTGATCCGAGGCCTACACAACGTTTTCGAAAAGTTTTCTTCTTTCTCGATACAATCAAGGAGATCTTGTGCAACTGAAACCCGGGCGTGTTTTTGGTCAGCTGAAAGCAGTTTTGGCACAAACTTGGCAGACACGCGTCTCATACCCAAAACTTCAGTGTTAATGGATTGAACTGAACCGTAACTAATCTGCACATCTTATGATAAATCACAGATAGTGATTCGATGATTTCCTCTCACAGCTACATGCACATCTGCGATGTTATTCTCAGTTCTGCTGATTTTGGAAACGTCTGAACCACTCGAGCACTTGTGTGCGGCTCATATTCTCCTCTCCATACACTTTCAGCAACTTTGCGTAGGCCTTTGAACAGGTGTCGCCGTGTTAACTTTCTTTGACATAATCAATGCGACGATCACGCGCTACACACCTTCCTTCCAAGCACTGCTGTAAACAGCAGAAGTTAACTAGGACGTTAGAACTTAGTGCACATGTACAGCAGAGTTCAAGGTCAATCTGTGCCGAGCGGCTTCACTCTGCGTGCTTTATCTTCCTTACTATGACAACAGTCCGGGTATGTATGTATGTATGCATGCATGTATGTATGTATGTATGTATGCATGTATTATCTATCTATCTATCTATCTATCTATCTATCTATCTATCTATCTATCTATCTATCTATCTATCCCCCTCTCTCTCTCTCTCTAATATATATATATATATATATATATATATATATATATATATATATATATATATATATATATATATATATAACGGGAAGCTTTATGAAAATAAACAAAAGACGAAGGCAGGTGGAAAACAAACGAACAATTGTATTAGTATGGCGCTCAGGAAATATAAATAAAACAAGTCTTTAACGTTTCGAGCCTACGCTCTTCAACAGAAAGATACACAGAGAGAGAAAAACACAGAAAGAAGGAGAGAAAAAAATGCGTGCAGTAGCTAACGAATCAACATGGCGATCTGATTTCGGCCAGAGGTCAAAGATCAAACATGAGACGCGAGAGCGAAATAAGGGGAGATAATAGGGTTGATAAAAGGGTTGAGGGACCAGCTAAAAGTGCGTGGGAGGGGTCTGGATGTGTGTATGTATAGGGTTGGTGTATGTATTAGTATGTATAAGGGTGTGTGTGTGTGTGTGTGTGTGTGTGTGTGTATGAGAGAGTATTAGTGCGTAAGATTGGTCTGGACGTGCGTATGTATGGGGTTGGTGTATGTATTAGTATGTATTAGTACGTATTGGTATGTATAGGTATGTGTGTGTGTGTGTGAGAGAGTATAAGTGCGTATGCGGGGTCTGGACGTGTGTATGTATAGGGTTGGTGTAAGTATTAGTATGTACTAGTATGTATTAGTACGTATTAGTATGTATTAGTTGGTGTGTGTATTAGTATGGCACATCATATGTGATGTGATGTGTAAAGTCATGTGGTGTAGTGAGGAGAAGAGGGGGAGGGGGAGAGAAGGGGAGGGGAAGAAGAGGGGGAAGAGGAGAGGATGGGGAGAAGGAAGGGGAGGAGGGGGATGAAGGAGGAAAGAGGGAGAGAGGGAGTGAGGGAGCAGAAGGAAGGGGAAGAGGGAGGGAGAAAGAGGGAAGAAGGGAAGGGGAGTAGGGGTGAAAGGATGAAGGACTGAAGAAGTAGGGGTCGGGGGGAGAAAGGATAGGTGAGGAGGGGGAGAGGGGGGTTAGATGAGGAGGGGGGGAGAGTTGAGACCAAATGGCGTATAAGAGCGAAGAGAGAAGATTAATTCCTGTTCACGGCGCAAACGGGAATCCGGATGGCCTCTGTGTAAGGACAAACCGAACACAGATAGGTGTTGCAAGGAGTGACCGGTGGAGCGGAAATGGCGTGAGACCGGTGTGTCGTTCGCAAGGTGGATGTCACGAAGGTGTTCCGCGAACCGGTCAGCCAAGCGGCGTCCCGTTTGTCCGATGTACAAGGAATTGCAGAGAGAGCAAGAGATGCAATAGATAATATTGCTGGAGGTGCAGGTGAAGGAGTGGATGATGGGATAGGGTCGATGGTGGGTGCTAGTGAGGCGGGTGGTGTTGGAGAATATATATATATATAAGTAAAACACAGTAAAGGTAGAATTACAAATAGAAAATAGTGCTATAACAAGGCACCAATTCGTGTGTGTGTGTGTAGTGTAAAAAAATCTTTTTATTTCTTCATTATTGTTAGTGTGGGTGGTACGCCCCACTCATCTTTTTTTTATCCTTTACATGTTTCTCTCATTAGACTGCGGCCATGCTAGAGCATCGCCTTGAAGAATTTCTAGTCGGTCGAATAAACTCCAATACATTCTTTTTAAAGCCTGATACTTATTTAATCGATTCCTTAAGCCGAACCGACAAGTTACGGGGACGTAAACAAACAAACACCGGTTGTCAAGCGGTGTGGGACACACACACACACATACACAAACTGTATGTATGTATGTATGTATGTACAACGGGCTACTTTCACCTTCTGTCTACGAAATCTACTCACAAGGCTTTGGTTGGCCCTTACTATAGCAGAAAATACTTGCCCTTACTACACGGTGGGAATGAACCCGGAACCATGTAGTTGGAAAGCAAACTTCTTACCAACACAGTCACGCTTGTGTCTGTAAATAAACCTGATCTCGTGATGATGTTTTAATCTTGAACGTGCCTAAGGAAAATTACGAGATTTATAAATATCAAATATTCTTTTTCTTTTCTATTCTAGGCACAAGGCCCGAAATTTTTGGGTAGGGGACCGGTCGATTTGATCGACTCCAGTACGCAACTGGTACTTAATTTATCGACCCTGAAAGGACGAAAGGCAAAGTCGATAAATATCAAATATTTCCACCACAATGTTACCTTGATATCTGCCTTTTAACGACAGATATCGAGGCAGCGTTGTGACCCACATTATAAACTGATGTACTAAGCGGTCACTTGAAATGCAGTCGAATTTTCCTTAAATAACACCTTAGTCTTATAATATATAATAGACGAGTTGACGAAGAAGCCACCAGTCACTCTCATAAATCATGCCTTACAATAATAGGAAACAGTTCACCCTAGTATTCCAAATAATGGGATGGTCACAATGGAAAGTTTTGGGACATTCCTACAAAAGTGGGCAGTACTTAAATACAGAGGTCCAGGTAGAAAGTCACAGAAAAAAAGTCAAAGGGGGTTTTGTCCAGGGGTGGGGGTTGTCCGAGGAGGTTTTGTTCCAGGGGGTTTTGTGTCCAGATCCCATAAATTATTTGACTTTTTTCCTAGCCAAAATTGTGACTTTATTACTGACTTCTTCTCCTGTGACTTTATAACCGGTCACCGTTTTTATTGTGCACACTAGTTAGGGTGTCATTACACGTCCACACAGCGTAATTTTAAAATATTTTGTAGCTTTCCTTTATATCGTTACGTAGATGCGTCAGGACATCTATAATTAGTACCCAAAAGAGTGCCTCTCTCTGAGAGGCACACTTTGTTTCCTCTTTCAGAAAAATGGATATTTCTTGATGAAATTTTCTACAAATACTCTTCAGATGGTGTAGATTCCCGATTATATCGGAATTTGTTGCGAACAAATTTTTTTTCGAGAGTAAGGAGAGAAGTTCCGTAAAATCCACACCTGGCGGTTTTGTTTCCTCATAACTTTCAGAAAAATAGTTATTTTTCTAATGGAATTTTCTAAAAAATACCTTTCAGATTCTGTACATTACAATTATATCGGAAATTACTATGAAGAAATAAAAATGGTAAGCACACGCACACAAATATTGACATATCAGAATTTTTTTCAAAATTTCTAGTTTCATTTCGCAGACGTACGTGATGTGTGTCAGTATTAATGTGCACGTGTCCATCAATTTCTTTCTATCTATGGAATTCCGACATAAAAGGCGACGAAGTGGCAGAAACGTTAGCACGCCGGGCGAAATGCGTAGTCGTATTTCGTCTGCCGTTACGTTCTGAGTTCAAATTCCGCCGAGGTCGACTTTGCCTTTCATCCTTTCGGGGTCGATAACTTAAGTACCAGTTACGCACTGGGGTCGATATAATCTGTTTGTCCCCTCTGTGTTTAGCCCCTTGTGGGTAGTAAAGAAATATATATGGAATTCCGATATAATCGTAATCTACCTTATATCTGCTTTAACAAATGGTTTTCACATGTATTTTATTTTATTTTATTTTTCCACTTCAGTATTGGTTTTTAAGCGCTTTTTTTTCCCAAAATTTTAATGCTTTACGTTGCTGAGACCGACGTAAGGTCGAAAAATACATAACTCAACATTTCTGAGAAATGCGTGTATTCGTAAAACCGGTCACAAATGATTTTTGTTTGTTATATCAAGGCCGGCCTAGGGCTAAACAGTATGAAAACCAGTGCTGACATCTATAATGCAACAGAGTTATCTAACCCTCATCACAAATTGTACACAGACTATTTCTGTCAGTTTCAGTTTTAACACTTCCACGTGGTGTTGTATGCTATTATATATTTGTTAAGTTCTCCTTTTAATATTATTTGTTGTCTTAAATCTTCATTATCACATCACCATGAGTTATTCCTGCGAAATATGCAATATCGATTTAACTACCGGTGAGCATAATTCTTTCGTTTTCTTTAAATACCATCTACGATTAAGGGTTATATACATTTATACAGATCCTAGATTGCCTTTGCAAACTTAGAGTTGAATTAATAACAATATTTCTAATTTTTTTATACATTCATTTATCGACATGCAAAGGCTTAAATGAAAGTAGTTTAATTGATGTTTGTAGTGATAGCCCCGGGGTAACTTACTCTAATCAACCATTTCTGTACTATTAGCGAACAGTGGTCCCGGTGCGTGCACTCGCGCATCCGCGCTAGCTAGTCGTATGTAGTCGATCCTACGACGACTTGTGCGTATGTTTGTATTTCAAGACTAAATACATATTAAAGAAAATGGTTTTTTTATATTTTTCGAACAAAGTAAATAATTTTTACGAAAATTTTTTAACTCTAACCCTAACCTTAGTTTGTTTATAAAAAATTAGTTATTTATTTAGTTTAAAAAATTATTTACTTTGCGTTTTATTTACTTTGTTCGAAAAATATTTAATTCGTTGATCCTACAAGTGCGTTGTAGGATCGACTACTTACGACTAGCTAGCGCGAGTGCGCGCACCGAGACCGCTGTTCGTTTGAATCTTGGACGGTCTTCTCCTTTTGTGTTTATGTTAGAAAGTAAAGATTTGTTTGTGAAAGAAATTGGACGTTACAGCTTTCTTTGTCTTATGCTTCTGTATTTTGTGGCTCTATAAGAAATGGAAATTTCTGCAAAACCACCTGGCATCTCTTGGCAACGTAGCTGACGCCATATTGTTGGTCACCTCTCTCTCTTCTCAGCCGAAATTTAACTTTTGATATGTCCGGGGCTTTTATTTAACGATGGCGATCGTTGAATATAATGCTGCTGCACTTTGCAGCTTGTGTTTCGATTGGCGACCGAAGTCTTTTATAGCATTGGATTGCGGCAACCTTGAAATTTTTGCATTGCAGTATCCTCAATGTGTATATGTTTACGGTAGTCTGGTGGAATTTGGGGCATAACTACAGATGTGTACCCCACGACTTTGTTGCCTCATAACTTGCAGAAAAATGAATACTTTTCTTACGAAATTTTCAACAAATACCGCTTAGATGCTATGGATTCAGAGTATATAGGGATTTAGGGAAAGAATTTTTCCGAAGGGGTGGGGAGAGGAGTTTCGGAAAATTTACGATCCGAATTTTTCCCTCATAACTTTCAGGAAAATTAATATCTTCTAATGAAATTTTATACAAATACCTTTCAAACGGCATAGATTACGAGTATAAAGAAATTTGGTCTTCTTCGAAACCCCCTTCCCACCTCAGAAAATTTTTTCCCGGCAAATTTCTTTATAATCGTAATCTATGCCGTTTGAAAGGTATTTGTATAAAATTTCATTAGAAGATATCCATTTTCTTGAAAGTTATGAGGGAAAAATTCGGATCGTGAATTTTCCGAAACTCCTCTCCCCACCCCTTCGGAAAAATTCTTTCCATAAATCCCTATATACTCTGAATCTTCTACATCTAAGCGGCATTTGTTGGAAATTTCCTTAAAAAGTATCCATTTTTCTGGAAGTTATGAGGCAACAAAGTCGTAGGGTATGCCGAATTTTGAATGATACACCTCCGTCTGCAATTTTTTCATATTTTACCCCCGAGGTTGCTATGTTTTTAAAAATCGGTTATGATTCTTAAAAACGTATTTTATGTTTTCCTTTTCAAAATTTCGATATCCTATTCCTCTTTCTATAACTTTTCCATTATGCGTTAAAGAAATAATACTAGCTGTAAATTAAAAGTGAAAGTGGGTCGTTATACCGGGAAATCGGCCAGTTATTTACACCACACGCCCACATAACAGAATTAGTAAAGTCACCAGAATTTATTAACCAATAAGAGGTTGATAAATATCCGTGGAAAAAAAATTTAGAATATTAAATAACAGGACAAGTTTATCGCTCTAAAGTAAACACGAAAGTTTTTAAAAATAAAAAAAACTTTCGCTTTGAATTGCTGATTCTTTCTCTTTATTACAGAATTGGCTATACACTGCTCGAGTTTTCTTTATATATATATATATATATATATATATATATATATATATATATATATATATATATATATATATATATAGCATTATCAGCAGATATTGTCAGCTCAGAAAAGTATACCGCGATCGTTCTTTCAGCCTTTCTTGTGCTTAAATTTATGTTTCGTCGTATTTTAAGTTTCCATTTCTTGGTATTAACCACTCACGTAATTCTTGGTTTTCTGTTGATATGATTTCCTCAAAACATCGCCGTGGATTGTTTATAGATTGACGGCTGTTTTCGGAGAAAGTATATCAAAAGGGAGTCGAAGAAATAGCTTCATTTTTCGTGTATGGTTATCGAAAGATTGTCTGAGGCGATGTTTCGAAGACACTATATCAAAAGTGAAAGTATTTTTCGGCAATTTCTGTGAAAATTGTTTTTTTCTTTAATTTCATTTTCAGCTGAATCGCTTATATTTATGTATTTGTGTGTGTTTGTTTGTGCATGTGTATGTATGTATATATGTATATGTAAATCTATGCATGTATATATTTGTGCATGTAAGTATATGTATGTATATATTTGTGTGTTTGTAATGCATCCATGCACATGAGCACGTACAGACATATGTTTACATATACAAATATACATACATACACAAAAAATACACAAACAAGGAATTCAGCTGGAAAAAAATTTGAAGAAATAAAAAAATTGTTACGAAAATTGCCAAATATATTTAGTTTTGATATTTTTTCTCCAAAAGACAGCCCAGTTATTGAACAAATAAACACAATTACTTCTTGTAATTGTTGAGAAGTATGTAAAATGTAGTGAAGGCGCATGGCTCAGTGGTTAGAGCGTCGAGCTTACGATCGTGAGGTTGTGAGCTCGAATCCCGGACCGGGCTGCGTGTTGTGTTCTTGAGCAAGACAAGCTGTATCGGCCTTTGCCCTTCCTCTGGATAACACTGGTGGCATGGAGAGGAGAGGCCGGTATGCATGGGCGACTGCTGGTCTTCCATAAACAACCTTGCCCAGATTTCTACGTGGTCATTCATGACCGAAGGGGGTCTCAGATGTAAAATGTAGCATTCGTCAGTTTCATTTTTTTTTTCTTGACATCCAATCAAAAGAACTAAATACTTTGTGGGTCATTCTTCGTTTTGACTTGCAGAACTGTCATTTGGATCAGCTAGACTTACAAAGAATAAGTCCTGGGGTCGATTTGTTTGACTAAAGGCAGTGCTCCAGCATGACCACAGTCAAATGACTGAAACAAGTAAAAGAATGAAAGAAGAAATTCCTAATAATATTTAGCTATCTTTTACTTGTTTCAGTCATTTGACTGCGACCATGCTGGAGCACTGCCTTTAGTTGAACAAATCAACCCCAGGACTTATTCTTTGTAAGCATAGTACATATTTTATCGGTCTCTTTTGCCAAATCACTAAGTTACAGGGACCTAAACACACCAACAGCGGTTGTCAAGCAATGGTGGAGAAACAAACACAGACACACAAATACATATATATATATATACGACGGGCTTCTTTCAGTTTACATCTGCCAAATCCACTCACAAGGCTTTGGTCAGCCCGAGGCTGTAGTAGAAGACACTTGCCCAAGGTATCACACAGTTGGACTGAACTCAGAACCATGTGGTTGGGAAGCAAGCTTCTTACCACACAGCCATGTCTGCGCCTAGGATAATAGGACTTTTAAACATCAACTGGCTCTGGGTGTCCACCTGAGTAATGTAGGAATCAAAGAGGTCCATAGTTAAAAATTGGTTGAAAACCCACTGATCTTGGTTAGTTCAAATGATAACAATTGGATTGCCTTGAACCCAATGACTCATGAAAACATACGAACCATTCTGTAACTGCTTTGGTTAAGCAGTCAAACCGTCCAATCCATGCCAGCATGGAAAACGAACATTAAATGATGATGATGATGATGATGATAATGATTAAAACTGTTTTAAATAATTACTAATGATATCCATTCAACAGAATAATGAGACGATTGGGTGCAGCTGCTTGGACACTGGCAATTTGGCATGGCTGACTGGGCACCGAATCTATTTTGGCAACTGTTTGATACTGGAGCCAAACATATACCTGTAAGCATAGTCAGAAATATTCACATACAGAAAGGTGAGCATGGGATGGATGTGGGGCTGACATAATTTATTAGTTGAAAATGATTAAAATATTCGCATTCTCTGTCGTCATACATGTGAAAAGAAATATGCTCACACCCATAAACAGAGAGAGAGAGGAGAGTGTCAGTGTCTTATCAGCTATGCCAAATATGTGGCACCAAAACAGCTCTGCCAAAATGCCTCATACCCCCCACCATTAACTCGTTCATATCTTGCACAGTTTTCATTTGTTTGAAATTATCTTACTCTTTTACTTGTCTCAGTCATTTGACTGTGGCCATGCTGGAGCACCGCCTTTTGTCAAAGAAATCGACCCCAGGACTTATTCTTTGTAAGCCTAGTACTTATTCTATCGGTCTCTTTTGCCGAACCGCTAAGTGACAGGGATGTAAACATACCAGTATTGGTTGTCAAGCGATGTTGGGGGACAAACACAGACACATACACACACATACATACATATGTACATATATATATGACGGGCTTTTTTCAGTTTCCGTGTACCAAATCCACTCACAAGGCTTTGGTCGGCCCACAGCTACAGTAGAAGACACTTGCCCAAAGTGCCATGCAGTGGGACTGAACCCAGAACCATGTGGTTGGTAAGCAAGCTACTTACCACACAGCCACTCCTGCGCCAAAAATCATTTCATTCCTTATGAGCTCCTTTCTGGCAAGCCATGCCAGTTTGTGTAAAATAGTGTCTCATCTTGAACCACATATGGTGGGTGTATGCCATTACCATTCATTGTGCTGTGTCGTGTATAAGCACCGTTGATGCTTACACAGAATAGTCCTATTACTCATAGCCAAGCCATTATTTACAGATGTGTAGAAACGAGGATAAATTTCTAGGTTGAATTCTTTCATAGACTGTCAAGAACTTGGAATACTAAGCATATGTAACACTGACAACTAGTGACCAGTAAAAGTAACTTAGAACTAGTAGTTCTGGTAAAACTAGATGCTATATGATCAAAGAAAATGCCTTCAAAAATAATCTTTTCTACTATAGGCACAAGGCCGGAAATTTATGAGGAAGGGTAGTGAATTTCATTGACCCCCCTATACTCAGCTAGTACTTATTTTTATCAACCCCGAAAGGATGAAAGGCAAAGTCAACCTCGGTGGAATTTGAACTCAGAACGTAAAGACAGACAAAATACTTGGCAGTATTTTGTCTGGTGTGCTAACGATTCTGCCAGCTCGCCACCTCAATGCCTGGATACGTATAATTCTTAGTGTACTTGGCAGAGTTTATCATGGCGCTTATACTAACACCAACCACTTTACAGAGTGCACTAAGTGCTTTTAATCATAGCAACACCAGCAGAGATATCACTTTGTTATCTACAAGACCAATCAGTTCTCTCTTATTGGCAATGTCTCTGTTCAAGGCAAGCATGTCTGAGGGAATAGAGAAAGGGAGAGAGGAGGTGTGTATGGTGAGAGATAAAGTAGTAGCATTAAGAGGGATGGTTAGATTCCTATAGGATCAAGGACTTCTGGCCATTATATCTGGAGTCACGTCAGTATTCTCTAGGTACAATATCATCATCATCATCGTTTTATGTCTGCTTTCCATGCTGGCATGGGTTGGACGGTTTGATTGAGGACTGGTGAGCTAGAGGTTGCACCAGGCTCAATCTGATCTTGCAAGGTTTCTACAGTTGGATGCCCTTCCTAATGCCAACCACTCTGAGAGTGTAGTGGGTGCTTTTACATACCACCAGCACGAGGGCCAGTTAGGCAGTTCTGGCAATGACCCAAAAAGTATGGAACGCTTCACGAATTTGCATGTCATCCTTGCACAGGAGCCGCAAAAACCAGTGGTAACATTCTGACCAGTTACTTGCCATAACCAGTAATATGCTGCTCATTGATACATATGAGCTTCTTTCAGTTTCTATCAACCATTCAAAAGGCTTTGGTTGGCCCAGGGCTATAGTAGATGTTACTTGCCTGAGATATCATACTGTAATGGAAATAAAGGGCTTTAAGCCTAATTTTTTTATAATTGTCTGATGATTCCTCACCTCAAAAATTTGTCATTGTTTAAAGTCCTCTTTCCATGTTGGTATGGGCTAGATGGTTTGACATGGAGCTGGCTAGAAGGGAGCTGTCCAGACTCCAGTAGTCTGTTGTGGCATGGTTTCTACAACTGGATGCCCTTCCTAATGTCAACCACTTAAGTGTGTGCAGGGTGCGTTTAAGCAGCCCCAGCACAAGTGCTTTTTATGTGGCGCCAACACAAGTAACGTATTCATTGGTTTGTTTTTACATTCATTTTTTCCATGCTAGCATGGGTTAGATGAATATACCTATTTCTTTACTACCCAAACAAGGACAGACAAACGGATTAAGTTGATTATATCGACCCCAGTGTGTAACTAGTTCTTATTTAATCAACCCCGAAAGGATGAAAGGCATAGTTGACCTCGGCGGAATTTGGACTCAGAACGTAGCGGCAGATGAAATACCTATTTCTTTACTACCCACAAGGAGCTAAACATAGAGTGGACAAACAAGGACAGAAAAAGAGGTTAAGTCGATTACATCGACCCCAGTGCGTAACTGGTACTTATTTAAACGACCCCGAAAGGATGAAAGGCAAAGTCGACCTCGGCAGAATTAGAACTCAGAACGTAGCGGCAGACGAAATACCGCTAAGCATTTCACCCGGTGTGCTAACGTTTCTGCCAGCTCGCTGCCATTGAGATATTGTTTTGCAGCTGTTAAATAGGTGCTCTTCCTGATTCTAACCCTAACCTGTTTTTCAAGTAAGGTCGCGTCTTTGAAGGTATGAAGCAAGTTGCCAACCTGTTGAGAGAAGTAACAAGAATGCTTCTCATAGCTGACGACTTTCGTAGTCAAATGTAAACATATATACATACATACATATGCATGCATGCTCAGGTGCACACAGACACTCATGCACACATGCTTGTACACACCAAATTCACTTGTAAGCCTTTGGTTGGTTGAGGGTTATAGTAGAAGACCTTTGCCTAAAGTGCTGCATGGTAGGACTGAACTTAAGACCACAAACTTGAGATGTGAACTTTTTAACTACATGTATGTTGCACGCATAACATGCATTTGAGTAAATGGAAAGGAAACATTAATAAATGTGCCCCTTTTTTTGTTTGTTCCATTGTTTTGTTTAGAATTTCTATATATATAAACGGCAAAATGTCTGTGTGTGTGTCCTTTATACAAATCCACAATTTTTCAGTTAGAGGGCTCGCACTTTCTTTGGTCATTCAAAACCGTCCAAGGGTGGTCGTGCACATCTTTACATTTCCCCAGTCACCCCGCAAACCCATTAAAAAATCAACAGAAGTGATTTTTTTGTGAATTTTCTATCCAAAACCCAATCAAAATGCCTGAAACTTGATACGCCAATTGAATGCCAGCTAGCTGAATGTGATTGGTCGGAAATTTGGACAGTACTCGCGTGTATGTGCGCACGCATGCAGCTGTATATGCATGCACTAGCACTATGACCTGGCGATGCCGAGTCATAGTGCTAGTATTAAATAAAGCATGAGCTTTTTTTCACATACATGTAATGCCATTATACACAAGGTGGTACCAGAAAGTTTCTTAACTTGTTTTGTAGCGTGTCAACAGATGGCAGCACATGGTTGCGTTTGCAGTGAGAGCCAGCAGTGACTGCCATGAGGCAGTGTACCGAGTGACATTGCTGTGTTTGCTCTGCAAGTTGTGAAATTTATGTTTTTGTGTTCACATGTATGCTGTAATCTTTGATTTTTGTCATGGACAAGAAGTTGGAACAAAGAGCCAATGTGAAATTTTGCCTTGAATTCAGGGAGTCTGCTACAAAGTCATTAAGCATGCTTCGGTGAGCTTACAGTCACATGACAATGGGTCATACATAATTTTTGAAGTGGCATGGGTGCTTGGAAAGCAGAAAAACGTCTCTGGAAGACCTGCCATGAGCGTCACTCTCAGAAACGTGATATTTCGCATCAAGAATTCACCCCCCAGGACAAGACCACCAATCGAGAATTCTGCAATGTTTTGAGGCATTTGAGGGAGGATATTTAGTGTAAGTGACCGAATCTGTGGTGCACAAAGAATTGGATTTTTCACCAAGCTCACCTCACTTGTGTGTTTCTTGCCAAAAACAATGCGATATCACTTCCACACCCGCCCTATTTGCCAGATTTAGCATGTGTGGACTTGCATCTCTTCCCCAAGATTATAGTGCAGCTGAGAGGTCACAATTTTAATACTGTTAAGATCCAGAGGAAATCACAGAAGGTCCTCGACTCGCTTGTGGAAAACAACCTCCAAGCTGGATTCCAAAAGCGACAGAAGCACTGGAACTGGTGTATTGCTGCGCAAGATGACTATTTCAAAAGAGATGATGTTAAAACTTAGGTAGATGGCTTATTTTTTATTAAACATAACTAGTCAGGGAACCTTTCAATACCATCTCGTATCATTCAACTATGGTAGTAGTTGAATAATATTCTTAAGGCTGCAAATTAACCACATGCAGTTTTTTTCAGAGCTTGTCGCTAATTCAGTTCTTAACCAAATTGAAAACTGTTTACATCAAAATTTCTAGCAACATTATAGGAAAGTAAGTAATGCCACCATTCAAGTTAAGATCTAAATAATTTTATCATTTTAAATGCAAAATATATTTATCTTAGCTTCAATCATAGAAGAAAGCATGAAGAATTTCATAGTTTTGGTTCCATGCAACAAAAATTTGTATCAAAATGTTGTGAGGTAAAATATCAGTTTACAATTTTTCAGACATAAAACCTTTCAGGTGACTTGAGTAGTGACTATGTAAACAGGTGAAAATGATTGGCAGCAAGCTGAGAGTGGGAGAGCATCGGTTGCTCTTTAGCTTTTGCTCACTGCACATCCCTGCTCAAACTCTCTGTGCCTTCTCTTGGCTTTCCTATGGGGAAAAAATAGTTTTGGATGACAAATGGTTTTTAGGTACGAATGAAATTTTTAAACTGAGGTTCCACTGTTCAAGAATCACAACATAAATGAAAGCAGCTTTGGCATATGGTAATAAAGACATTATTGCATGGAATATATGGAAAGGAAACCCATAGGTGATAATAGAACTCAAAAGAATCTAAGAACTGCTCTGATTGTGAAGATGATTTTCTAAAAGTGGACAGGCGTCAACTGTGTTGTATGAGTACGATTCATTCTGAATGTTAAGCAAATCTAAGGATAAAAGAATGTGTTTTAATTATACCAAATACATTTTAATTTTAACTTTGAGGTGCAAATAGAAAATTCAAGCATTTACAACCTGGAAGACACATTAACCATTCGAAAACACAAAAACCGTTAACTTTACTCAGTTATTACCTCTGCCTTAGCAAAGGCAGAGGTATTGTTTTCAGTCGTATTTGTTTGTTTGTCTGTGAGCAAGATATCTCAAGAACCACTGGATGTATTTACATGAAACTTTCAGGGAAGTTTAGCCCTGTGTCTGGCACGAATTTTAGGATCGATCCAGTACCAGACAAAGATTCTGGATTATTTTTCTGTTTTTTTACTTAATTTTTGAGAGCAGTCGTGTTCATTTTTAGTATTCTCGTTCGTGAGAGCAGTTGAGTTTATTTCAGATATTCTCATTTTAAAAATCATCTCCGGTTAATCGTTGAGAGGGCATTGGTGTTGCCTTGATGGCGGTTTGTGCCAAAATTTTGTGTCAAAATTTTCATCACATCAACTGCATCCTGATCACTTATGCTGTCATGGGAAAATTTTTAACATGAAATAATAAATGGTTAACTGAGGTTAATTTTTGTATGTGTTTTCGAATGGTTAATATGTTTCCCATGCTGTAATGGTTTAAGTTTCAACACTCCATACCAAACACACTCGTCAGACAAGTACATCTCTAGAAAGTTCTGGTTATTTTCCTTTATTTATTTCAGTCATTGGACTGTGGTCATGCTGGAGCACTGTCTTAAAGGGTTGTCAAATAGATAAAAAATCACTATTTTTAAGTCTGGTATTTATTCGATTAATCCCTTTTGCCAAACTGCTAAGTTACGGGAATATAAAAAAAAAATCACCAGTTGTCAAGAGGTGGTGAAAAACAGTCACACACACACACATATAGGCACAATGGCCCAGTGGTTAGGGTAGCGGACTCGCGGTTTCGATTCTCAGACCGGCCGCTGTGAGTGTTTATTGAGCGAAAACACCTAAAGCTCCACGAGGATTCGGCAGTGGCGGGTGGCGATCCCTGCTGTACTCTTTCACCACAACTTTCTCTCACTCTTTCTTCTGTTTGCCTGCTCACTTAGCCAAGCGGGGTGGCGTCATTTGAAGGCTAAAACAATGCGAAGCGCATTATGGCCAGTGATGTGTAGCAACATCTGATAGCCTGGTCGGTCACGGTGATATATATATATATATATGCGTGTGTGTTCAACTTCTATCTACCAAATCACAAATTTCTGTCTATCTTATCCATTCATGAGCCATTGGTCTGTCCAGGGCTATATAGAAAACACTTGCCCAAGGTGTGCATTCGGCCTTTGAAAATTTGCCTTGGTGAACCGTGTCCTATTTATTGCATGCATAGAAAACGATTACGTTCATACATATAAATGCATGTACAGAATCTTCGCTGGTACCCGAACATAATTCTTTAGCATTACCTAACAACGTGGAAATTGAAACAAACAAATTCAAGAATCCCTCCATATCATCGGATGAGTCTCTCTCTCTTTCCATCTCTCCCATCTATCTTGTTATCTTATATTTTTAACTACCCACAAGGGGTTAAACACATAGGGGACAAACAAGGACAGACAAATGGATTAAGTTGATTATATCGACCCTAGTGCGTAACTGGTACTTATTTAATCGACTCCGAAAGGATGAAAGGCAAAGTCGACCTCGGCGGAATTTGAACTCAGAACGTAACGGCAGACGAAATACCTATTTCTTTACTCCCCACAAAGGGCTAAACACAGAGGGGACAAACAAGGACAGACAAAGGGATTAGGTCGATTACATCGACCCCAGTGCGTAACTGGTACTTAATTTATCGACCTCGAAAGGATGAAAGGCAAAGTCGACCTCGGCGGATTTTGAACTCAGAACGTAACAGCAGACGAAATACGGCTACGCATTTCGCCCGGCGTGCTAACGTTTCTGCCAGCTCACCGCCTTTACCGTACGACATAGTTAATGAAAGATTTGGCTACTATTTCTAGTAGCCCGAGCGCGAAATTGTAGCACAGTGCTGACATCTATTTTGCAAGGGAGTTACCCGCCCCTTCTGTATTACTTGTGCACACACGTCTGAGAGCAAGTGTCCTGGTTTCACTTGCTAAGTTTCACTTAGACTTATGTGATACATACAAATAGTCGGTCCCTCTTTTAGCATTATTAGTTGTCTGAAATCTTTATTATCACGCCACCATGAATTTTTCCTGTGAAATATGCGATATTAGATTTGCGTCCGGTGAGCATAATTCTTTCGTTTTCTTTAAATGCTTGACCATATTCCATTGAAGGTTATATACTATATAGATATGAAGTGTATTCTCAATGCAAATCCAAGTGTGTTATTATGGCAACTTAAAAACTAGAATGACAACGATGTCTAATCTTTTGAGGATTCATTCATCGACATGTTTAAGTTTATATTAAAAGAGTTTGCAGGATGTTACTGAAGACACGGATTAATCTTTTAATTAACCATTTCGCGTCACAAACATCGTTTGATATTTTAGACAATATTCTCCCCTTGTGTCTCTGTTAGAAAGTAAATAGTTTTTGAGAAGGGAATGAACATTAGTTTCCCCACTTACTTTGTTTGTTTTATACTCTTCTGCTCTGTGTTGATGTAAAAAAAATAATAAATAATTAAAAAAGATTTCTGAAGATGAAAAAAAAAAGAACCACTTCGCATCTCCTGTCTCGGCTCCATATTGCTGGTTACACGCAAGGTGTGTCAAAATTTAACACTTGCGGGCTTTATTAACAACTAGAAAATATGTGATGGAACTTAGCTGTGTTTCATATAGTTTGTGCATGTTTTTGTTATGTTTGCAATGATTGTAAAGAAATCGATTTACTATTATATCGCGGGTTAGTGTGACTGCAAATCTCCTTATCCATCTCCAAACTATTTTAGGGTGGCATTGTTCCCTTTCTACTGTAGGCACAAGGCCTGAAATTTTGGTGTAGGTGATGGGGCTAGTCTATTACATCGACTCCAGTACTTAACTGGTATCTATTTTATTGACCCCCCGAAAGAATGAAAGGCAAAGTTGGCTTTGACGGAATTTGAATAATTAATAATAATAATCCTTTCTACTCTAAGTAATTTCTAAGACCCCTTCGGAGTATCAATCAAGCCGTGCATAATATACGACGAAGGGTGTTGGTCCCTATTAGCGAATCACGTTACGGATGTGAATAAATAAATGCGTAGATTAAGTGGCCAAGGTTGCTTTTTACTGTAACCTAATTGTTTTAGTTGCAATATACTGTCTCTGTTCAAATCGCCAAATGTTTGCAATTGTTGAAGTTCTACATAACGACCCTCGGTACAAAACGGAAGAGACCACGTACAGAACGGCGTGCTACATCAACCCAGTTTACGAATAAATCAGCATTTTACTTAAATAACTACTAAGATTAATTAAACTGAGTTAATTACTGTCTGTGATTTATTTTACAGGATATATAACGAGTACACGTGTATTTTTGTAGATTTTGCTTGTATAGCATGCGAGTTAAGCAACGAGGAAAGACCTGTGATTAGTGAGACTAATTAAGCTGGCTTATTACCGTTTTATAAACAGTGAAGTACTGTATATTAAAATTTTGTAGGTATTCGAGGATTCAAGCATGTGGTTGCGTATATGGGCCCCATACGTTTATATATCAGAATATTGTTTATGTGCGTGACATATTCGACAACTTCATATTATTTCGAAGATAATTTTGCCGAGTGATTTATCGGAGGGTGTTTATGTTGCAGCTAAAACAATTACAGTGTGTAAGACAAACATTAAGACCAGTGGTCCGCAAAGCTAGTGCTGGGGTCCGTGAACTAACTTCGGAATTTCACACACACACACACACATATATATATATATATATATATATATATATATATATATATATATATATACATAAGACTAAGCATATTAAAAGGGGTCCGTGGAAAAACTCGTTTCAATAAATGGGGTCCTTGGTAGAGAACGACTGCATTTAAACAATTCGAAAGCATGCACAAAAACTGTAAACTTAAACGTTTATTCAGTTTTGGCACCAAATTAAAAGTAATACATGTTTAAGTAAAATGAACAGTCGTTGTGTTTTTGAATGGCCAATCTGTCTCACCCACGATGTAAATGCTTTACCATATTAGTTGTCTAGGAACATATTTTTTACTAAAGTCTCTAAAGCTGTTGGCGTTTACTCTCGGGTCAGTTACGATCAACTTGGCCTACGATAAAAGTATTCCCTCCATAAAAACCGTGAGCCCTTTTTTTCAGTGTAGTGAACTCTGATCCAGGTTATCTTAAGTGTTTTTATCTTTATTTTATTTATTTATTTATTTATTCAATACTGTAGGATGTTTGAGAGATTCGACTGCTATTTCTTGCAGGTCATTTGATCACATAGGGCAAGCATAGGTAATCTTTTTACTTTGTTTTATTTTTGGAAAGAGAGCCGCACTGCTAAAAAAAAAAAAGGGGGTAACTTTTCGTCAGGCGTGTCTTGCAGAAAGTCCCGCGGGCCGCAGGTTGCACATGTTTGACATAATCTTTCACTATGCGATCTATGTAATAACGAAAGCAACCAGAATATGCAGATATTCGTATGTGTGCGGGAATGTGTGACAAATTACAAATGCATGTGTATCGTGTATATACAACTGCCTAATGTTTGATAAGTTAAGAGTTAACAGTCTCACTATATATGGATAGGTTTCCTAAGTTATCTATACTCATAGAAAGGCCGTGAGCCCCACCAAGAAATTTATTGTTGTTCACATGGAAAAATAGCATGATTAATTGTGTAGTTAATCAGCAATGGTCTTTTTATCTCCAAGGACATCTATGCTTTAACTGCGCTTGTTACGATGTCCGTGTCATACGTGTTAAATCACCTAAACTATGGAAACATCGAAATTTTTAAAGATCTTCTAAATTTTTGCATCAAATTGAAAACGAGAACGTTTATAATGAATGAAGTTTGCGTGTTATTTGGTTATTAGTTAATTGCATTTTTTACTTCATCTTGTTTTCACTTTTACCGATGCCTTTTTGGTTTATTGGTAAAAATGAAAGAGTATCTTTCGTTTCAGCCATTTTGGGTGGGGCACCACTTTCAGGGGTTTCTGTCAAATAAATTTAACCAAGTACTTATGTTTTATTATATTCTGTTCTTAGTCTGGTACTTATTCTAGCGGTCTCGGGCGAAAGTAAAGAATACGTACACCCGGTGATAAGGGTTAGAGTTTTTGTTACACCGAAAACGGGTTGTGTACGTATTCTTTACCTCCGCCGCGGTCTCGTTTGCTGAACAGCTAAGTTGCGGAGACGTAAACAAACCGACTCAGGTTGTCAAACGGTGTTGCACGACGGATTTCGGATCTTTTCACTTTGACCGGCAGATTTTTTAAATAATTTCAATGTAACTAAAAAATTTAAAACTTCGTATACTGGTAGAATGTGTTTATAAAATATCTTTTTCTCTTGGCTTTCTTGAGAAAATTCTGTAGTTTGTAACATATTTCTTATTTAATTTCTTGCATTTCGGCAATTTCTAAGGGTCCTGTTTCATATTCGTTTATTGCGTCTTTCACTTTTAACCGCTGCCATTTCAGTTCGTTGGCGAAAGTGAAAGCTACGAACGTGTCAGTCACATTATTTTCGGTAAATTATGTGGAGTGGAGGGCGCATTTATAAACGGACAGGATATCATTTTCATTTGTTGTTATTTTATTATTGCCATAAATAGCCCAATCGAATCTGTTTCAACACGTATTCAATTCAAGGATCTGATAGACCAAATAGAAAAAGAAAAAAAAAAAATTTCTTCAGGCGTGGTCGTGTGGCAAGAAGCTTGCTTCCCAACCACATGGCTCAGGTTTTTGGTAAATTTTAACACCCGGACGATTTTCACTAAGAAAAAAAAAAATTTTTTTTTGCGTCGAATAATATGCTGCAAATCGGAAGAGGTGGGGGGGGGGTCCCCCCTCCATCCCGGAATCATTGGAATTTTTTTTTTGTTGTTGAATGAATTCCTGTAACCTCCTAATATGATACAAAACCCTTTGGCAGGGGTCCGAAAACGGGGTGGGGTGAGGTGTAAAGGAGATCACTTTTGTAGTAAGGATTGCTTGCCAACATAACATGGAAGTCCTGGTTTAGGACGAATGTTGCTCTAATTTAGCCCCAGGAGACATCGTCTCCAGCTGGCTATACAACACGATCTGTGTCCTTATATTTTTGAACAAGGGAATCTAGCACCCCCACTCAGCTCAAAACAATATCTGTGTATCATGATTTCCGGGTTATTTCCCTTCATCAGCACAGAATAATTGTTCGGCTAGAGGCGGCGCTGCCAAATCCCCCTTTCGAAATATATAGTTTTCAAAGTGGCAACTAGTCACTGATCTATAAATTAGAAAATTACTATTTTTAAGCAATCTTTACTACAAAGTACTGTTACTGAATATCTCATGTTGTTTGATTTAAAAATAGTAATTTTCTAATTTAGAGATCACTTTTTTACTTTTCCCTGAAATTGGAAACTTTGTATTCTGCATCAGCTTCTACACAAAAGCTTTCACATTTGACATAATAGAAAAATGTTGGCTTAGGAATAAGTGTTCACTGCTTGTTTTAATTACTGTGCACGGTCTATAACAGCATTTCTCAACCGGGGTCCCTGGAACCCTAGGGTTTCACAAAAGGTTTTCAGGGGTCCCAGTTAAAGAGCTATATTGACGAAATAAGCTAATGCTAATTTCATGATCGTAATGTCACTATACATGCACTACATATTATTGGTCATTGTAATATAGACATCATCCTATTTAACCTTATGTTATGAAAAAATATAACAACCATGTATATGAATTACATGAAAAGGAATATTCTTAAGATTATAAACCTGGAAAAGTAGAGGACATGCTATTACTTCTAATAAAGTAAAGAATAAGAAACTTTTTACTTAAAATATTGCAGCAAAGAATGCCAGATTTTCTAATTTATCACTCTTTACAGTTCTCATCTTTTAAATTTATTGTACAAAACTGTTCAGCTAATTTGTAAGTTTGTCTAATTAGTCACTTTTTTCTGTATTTAAAGTAGTAAATTAGCCAAATTCTACTTAAACAAGCATAGTGTTATTTGTAAACTATAATAAAATAAGTTTTAATATTCAAATTTTATCTTAAGCTGCAATATTTTAAGTAAAAAGTTTCTTATTCTTTACTTTACTTGAAGTAATAGTTTGTCCTATACTTTTACATGTGTAATGACTTGTCCTGTACTTTTCCAGGTTTATAATCTTAAGAATATTGCTTTTCATGCTTGCATTTTTCCATGTAATCCATGATTTTTCCAGGCATTGCTGTTATAAGATAATAATGTGTCAATTAATAATTTAGCATTTTACCTTATAAAATACTGAAAGATAATATTTCAATGTTTTTCCTGTTTAATTTAAATATATGTTATGATTGAATTATTTGATATTACCCATCCACACCAAATTAGTGGCAGAGATTTTTACCATGCTGTTTGTTGCACCATGGCTTACCAAAAGTTACAAACAACAAGACCCCAAAACCATCAGTTCCCAGACTCACCTTAAGTAACTTAATTTTGCAATATTAAGAGGTGACAGGAATTCATTCAATGAAAAAACAAAAATTTCCAATGATTCCGGGATTGGGTGGGGGTCCATTTTTACTGAACCAAAATAAGGGATTTGCAATATATTAGATCAGGTACTTGATTCCACGCAAAAAATCCTTTTATTTTTTTCTCTTAATGAAAATCATGCGGGTGTTAATATAGAAATTTACCATAATGTTGTAATTTAGCCTCAATTCAACCCTGATACTGCAAACCTATCATCAAAGACATCCCAGCCTTCAGCAAACCATCTCTTTAGGGATAATCTAGGACATTAGGTACAATGGGCATATGATTTAGGTAGGGGGATATTTTGGTTGCTATTTTTAGCATGTCAAGTGACCAGGTAGAGGCTCTTTCATTGGTTCGATTGCGTATATAATAATATGTAATGTGTATAATATCATGGGCAGAAGTTAGAGAGTAAGTCAAAAGCTGAGAGTTTCGTGCATTGATACTTATCAAACACAAATTTGTCCATTGTCACTCTGTAAGTTCTGACGAAATAACTTCTAAAATACAAAATTTTGTCAAAAACATTAAGAGTAAACCCTGTTCTATGTGACACATTCTACCAGTATCTGAAGTTTCAAAGTGTTTAGTTAAAAAAAATTAATTAATCTGTACGTCGAATTGAATAGATCCGAAATGGATAAAAGATAAAGTCAACCTCGGTGGAATTTGAACTCAGAATGTAAAGACAAACAAAATACCGCTAGGCATTTCACATGGCATGCTAATGTTTCTGCCAGCTCACCCTTCAATGTAAACATTCATTTTAGAAATATATTCTTATTGCTTGGGGCATTACTCCCTTACTTATTTCCTTAAGTATTTTGCATTTCATGACATTTTATCTCATAACTCTTCTTCTACTAATTTTTGTTCAATGTGACTAACAATTCTGAATTCTTCATGCTTTTTTCTATCATTTAAGCCTAAGAAAGGTATACTTTTAATTTAAAATTAAAACATTTATGTTAATTGAAGATGAATACCTGCCTTACTGCCCCCTTTGAGGTCTCACATATTTTGATGTACCTTTTATCTACTGAATTAAATCTCAAACTATTTATGCCAAAGTGTAGCTGAGGAGGTGTCCTCTTTAAAACTATTAACAGTTTGCAATTTAGTTGAGAACTGAATTAGTGGTGAAGCTTGGAAGCTGCTGTGATTGAAGAAATGGTGGACTTAAGAATATATTCAACCACTACTGTGGCTGAATGATATATATTTATCATGTGAAATTCGATGAAAAAAATATGAGAAAGATATGATATATAATTTTTTTTTCTGCAGGGGTTCCTTGAGACGTGTAATTTATTTTAAGAGTTACGCAAGGATAACAAGGTTGAGAAACACTGGTCTGTCTTGCATTTAATTCTGTCCCCATTGTCGTCATTTGATGTCTGTGTTCTGTGTTGGCATGAGTTGGACGGTTTGACCCGACCCATTGGGTCCAAGGACTGCAGTATCTGCTTTGGCAATGTTTCTGCATTTGGATGCTATATCATATGCTAACCACTTTACACCATGTGCCGGATGTTTTAGTCATGTTATACTAGCACTAGGCTGCCATACAGCAGCTTGTAACACTACAAACCCAGATGGGTGGGGGCTCTATGTTGGGAGATGAAAAGTTGGCCAAAGCAGGACAGGTTTCTTACTTTTGAAGGGTTTCGTGATTACTCACACTTTAGGGTGAGAATGATTGGATGGGACTGGAAAGCTATAAAAAATAATGATGGTGGCATGTGTGGATGAACCCTCATGGTACACAGTGAGTAGAAGTGTGGCGGGGACAGAGAAACGAAGAATATCGGTGGCTGCGAAAACTAAAGATAAGATAGGGTTGAAGGGTATATAAGGAGTGGGTGTGACAACTGATATATGAGTTGGGGGAGTAGGAGATGACTGACTGTGCAGAAAAAGTGGTGGTGCAACAGAATAGCAATAATGATGTGTAAGAGAGGGAGCTGACATGTGGGTGGGGTTCAAAGATAGGTAGGCATTGTTCGTGAGGAACTAAGCATAAAATAAAGAATTTAGAAATAGCTCATGGTTAAATTTATGCTGATATTTGCAAAATTTATGCTGTTAATTCTGAACATTCTCTAATGAAAAGCTTCTCTTTGTATTCTTTCTTTTGTACACTCTGCAACTTTGAATATATCACTGAACAACCCTACTCTTACTTGACTTGGAGGCACATGGCCTAGTGGTTAGAGCAGCAGACTCGCAATTGAGAGATTGTGAGTTCGAATCTCAGACCGGTGTGTTTATGAGCAAAACACCTAAGCTCCACACAGCTCCAGCAGAAGGTAATGGCGAACTTCTGCTCTTTCGCCACAATTTTCTCTCACTCTTTCCTCCTGCATCTTGCAGCTCACCTGCAATGGACTGGTGTCCCGTCCAGGTGGGGAACCTATATGCTAAGGAAACCGGGAAACCGCCTCTTATGAGCCAGGCGTGGCTCGAGAAGGAACAAACAAACAACTGTTACTCCCAAAGGATGAAACAACAACCCTACTCTTACTTGGCAGCAGTTCAGAAACATTCATACTAATGAAGTAAATGATTATTTAATAATAAAGCATGAGCTTTACTCAAATAATAAAAGCATAGGTTGAATTATTTCTAACGTTTTCAACATATGAAATTACCGAAATAGGGTTGAATACTGTAATTAAGGAAAATTTTTATGGGCTAGGCAACATTAGACTCTAGTTGAGATATACGGTTTTAAAAATTGATGATTTAAAAACTACAGATATTTTTGCATTAAGACTTACAGTCAACAGTTATTGTCTTAATCTCATTTCAAAACATTGTTTTTTTATGAGCAATTTCTATATATTAAGCTAGTTACTGTGTGACCCAGCAAGCAAAGAGGAAGATGGTATTTTCATTAATTACTTCTAAGAATACAGAAACCCTTATCTTGTCGACAATGTCACACATATATTTGGACTAATACAGTGGTTCCCAATCTTTTCACTACCAAGGACCCCTTTTATTTAAATGAGTTTTCCCACGGGTCCCAGGATATTGAAATATCAGCTTAACATGTTCATGGACCCTAGAACTACCATTGTGGCTCACAGGTTGGGAACCACTGAACCAACATAAAGTTTGTCTATTTCTCGTCACTATTTCATGCTAATTACTTATATAAGATTAAGTCTATTTATTGTGGTAGCATAGAACTTGGGGTTCTTGAACCAATGAATTCTTTGGTCGATGCCAGTGGCATGTAAAAATCACCATTCTAGCATAGTTGACGCCAGTGCCACTTGACTGGCTTCTCTGCCAGTGGCACATAAAAAGCACCCACTACACTCTGAGTGGTAATCGTTAGGGAGGGCATCCAGCTGTAGAAACCTTGCCAAATCAGATTGGAGCCTGGTGCAGCCTTCTGGCTTACCAGTCCTCAGTCAAACTGTCCAACACATATCTGCATGGAAAGCAGACGTTAAATGACGATAATGATAATGTCTTGAGCTGACTTTTGGTTCATTCATGGTTTAACGTCCGCTTTCCATGCTAGCATGGGTTGGACGTATGACTGAGGGCTGGCGAACCAGACGGCTGCACCAGGCTTCAATCTTGATCTGGCAGAGTTTCTACAGCTGGATGCCCTTCCTAACGCCAACCACTCCGAGAGTGTAGTGGTTGCTTTTACGTGCCGGTGGCACGGGGCCAGTCAGGCGACACTGGCAACGACCTCGCTCGAATCTTTTACAGATGCCACCGGCACGGGTGCCAGTAAGGCGATGCTGGTAGAAAGTTACTGAGATGCTTGAGAAAGGAATGAGATGAAAAGCAGTCTGGATAGTAAATAGGGTGAGGTGGGGTTTTGCAGCCCATTTTGTTCATTTTCTGTAGAGTCATATGTGACACATGTAGTTTGGCACTTCATGGAGAAGAATTAGTCCTTTTTTAATTACCCCATGATGGATATAAACATTGCAGTTCTTAGTACATGTATCTCTCTAATAATTTTCTCCAATCAGTCTTCTAAGTGGCTACTCACCTGTCTCTGTCTAATTCTGCCTCTTCCGCCTTCCTATCTTCGAGTCTGTTTTACTTTCACTGCCTCTTGTATTTGTGAAAGAGTAGTGTGACGAGCTTGAAGCTTTTCAATGTGAATGAATTATATAAATGTTTGAAAAAAATCCTTTGAGGAATGCAGGTGAGACGTTGTATAAAAAAAAATATGTAAGGTGATGTCAGTGAAGGAAAACAAAGAGAAAAATATTGTATTACTTTACTCTCTTTTACTTGTTTCAGTCATTTGACTGTGGCCATGCTGGAGCACTGCCTTTAGTTGAGCAAATCGACCCCAGGACTTATTCTTTGTAAGCCTAGTACTTATTCTGTCGGTCTCTTTTGCCGAACCGCTAAGTTACGGGGACGTAAACACACCACCATCGGTTGTCAAGCGATGTTGGGGGGGGGGGCAAACATACACACACATATATATATATATATACATATACATATATACGATGGGCTTCTTTCAGTTTCTGTCTACCATATCCACTCACAAGGCTTTGGTTGGCCCGAGGCTATGGTAGAAGACACTTGCCCAAGGTGCCACACAGTGGGACTGAACCCGGGAAACACAGCCACTCCTGGTTTTATAATCATCTGATAATATTTTGGGAAAGATTCCCCTTTTCATATAGAAAAAAAGAAAATAAAAAGAGTTTAGAGTAATGTTGTTATAGGTAAGCTGTTCTTGTGTGTGTGTGTATTTTTATTTCAACATTTTTTTTCTTTTCTTTCTACAGAAGCAGCTTTGAAGGCACACAAAACAAGTGAGAAACACTTGAATCGAGCTGAAGCTTTTCATTCTTGCTTACTGGAAGCAGCCCACAGTGTTCATGTGACAGGCTTTTCTCGAAACGTTGGCAAAGATGCATTGTACAACTATTTCATGCAGTTTGGTAAAGTTGTTGATGTTACATATGTTGATCAGAATAACTCATGGGTGAGCACGTTACCATCATTTCTTCATTGCCTTTTATTTTTCTATCCTGTTTTGATTCAAGGGTACAACAGGGACATCTGGAACACTGGACGGATCTTTTCGGTTTAAACGGCAGTTTTTTCTAGCGGTGTCATATGAAATTGTCACCCATAATTATGACCCTAGTATCGATCTATTGCATTTCAATCTGTTTTAGGGTTAGGGTTGGGGGGAAGGGTATCTTTTTTTTTCTTCACAAATGTAAATAAACCCAATCTGTTTCTTAAACGAGGGACATATTCATATGGCACAGAATGTTTTTACCTCAATAGACGTCAGTGATTGGTTGAAATTGCAGAAATTGAAGAAAAACAACAACAAATATCTTACAAACTATAGAATTTTCTCAATAAAGCCAAGAGAAAAAGATGTTTTATAAACACATTCTACCAGTATACGAAGTTTAAAATTTTTTTTAGTTACCTAGAAATTATGTTAAAAACTGCTGTTCAAACTGAAAAGATCCCACTGGATCAACCACTCAAATTCTGCATCAAATTATTGTCATATTTTTGCTTTACATGAAACTAGAATCCCATTTTACATGGTAGTTTATTGCTGTTGTGGCAAGAGTCATTGACATCCCTGGCAGATTGAAGAATGGACTGGCCGAACTCTTATAAAGAGTAGTGGTTGGTTGGGGAGAGCATTTTGGAGGTCTTACGAAGTACACCATGTGTGCACATTGATTTAAGCTCTGCTGCATAATTTATATGTGCCAATCTGTGGCAGGATATAAAGGTGGCAACGAGATATTCGAAGCTTGCATAGGACGTTCCAATTTTTTTGGGGTACGAAATCAAAGGAAAGTTATTTAGCATGGAAGTACTGCCTAATTGAAAGAAATATTAAACTTCCCTTGGAGGAAAATCTCAAAAAGGGAGATGTGATGAAAGAAAGATAAATAAATAAAAATAATATTAACTTCCAACGGAAATCAATCTCAAAGGGATTGTGTTGTGGTGAGAGTCATTAACACCCCTGGCGGATTGGAAGAATGGACTAGCCGAACTCTTATAAAGAGTAGTGGTCGGTAGTAGTCGGGGAGAGCGTTTTGGTAGTCTCGCAAAATATGTCGTGTGAACACATTGATTTAACCTCTGCTGCATAATACTAACCTGTGACAGGATATAATATTTACCTAGGGCTGTGGTTCTCAACCACTTTTTACCCATGGACACCTTTGATTCCTGTGTCACCCTACTGGACCTCCATAGCCATTTGAAGTGTATATAAAACGCCCTCTGTATTTTTATAGTTAAATCAACATCATCATTGTTTAATGTCCATTTTTTTTTTTCCCAAATAAACACACGCACTATCTATTTTTTCTTCGCTTGCTTATTAGTTCTTTTTTTTTTATTATTATTATTATTATATTTTATTATTTTAACTCCTGTCCATTCCAGACATTGGACACGAGATGAAATGATAACACTAGAACAATAATAAATGAGTGAAGAAAAAATATATATAGTGCATGTGTTTATTTGGCAAAAAAAAAAACCCACAATCCCAATATATATATTGCTTCACCACATACCAAATTTAGAAATAAGAGTTAAAAATTCCTTTTCTACAACCATAGGAATCTCCCAGACAGTAACACACTTTTTTATGTAGGCAAAGAGAAAAACAGTGAATCAACACGACTCCGATTAGCCACAGACGGTGAGCTGGCAGAACTGTTATCACGTCGGGCGAAATTCTGAGCAGTATTTCATCTGCCGTTACATTCTGAGTTCAAATTCCACTGAGGTCGATTTTGCCTTTCATCCTTTCGGGGTCGATAAATAAAGTACCAGTTACGCACTGGGGTTGATGTAACCGACTTGATCCCTTTGTCTGTCCTTGTTTGTCCCTCTATGTTTGGCCCCTTGTGGGCAATAAAGAAAAATATATACACACACACACATATATATATATATATATATATATATATATATATATATATATACACATATTCTCTCCTTGTTTCTCTCCGTGTTTCTTTTCTGTGTATCTTTCTGTTGAAGAGCGTAGGCTCGAAACGTAAAAGACTTATTTTATTTATATTCCTGAGTGCCATACTAATACAATTGTTTGTTTGTATTCCACCTGCCTTCGTCTTTTGTTTATTTTCATAAAGCTTCCCGTTATATATAAATATATATATATATATAAATACAAGTTAAGAAAATGGAGAAATACATCTAAATCAAATATCAATTACCAGATAATACTCAATCACAAACTTTATTAAACCACCACATAAGAGACTGTGGGGTTAAATATAAAAAGCAGAACAAATCAGTGTACATAAAGGAATGTACATAAAAAAGTGTACATAAAAGAATATATATATATATATATATAATTTGGGGTCAGCTAATTGCTTCACCAAATACCGAATTTAGAAATAGGAGTTAAAAATTCCTTTTCTACTACTGTAAGAATCTCCACGACAGTAACACTCCTACACTGAAGAGAGAAGCAAGTAATTAAAACACTTTGATTTCGAAACGCGTCTGTGGCTAATCAGAGTTGTGTTGATGCATTGTTTTTCTCTTTGCCTACGTAAAAAAGTGTGTTACTGTCTGGGAGATACTTATTGTAGTAGAAAAGGAATTTTTAACTCTTATTTCTAAATTTGGTATGTGATGAAGCAATTAGCTGACCCCTAATTATAATTATGTTTATAATTATAGAATATTTGTATAATTTTACCTATAAAGGTTATTTTGATGTACTGATCTACCTGGTAAAATTATTAATTAATTGATTGATTAATTAATTAATTAATTTTACCCTTTTTTTATTAATTGGAAATTATATATATATATATATATTTCGTTTGAAACTATAAGGTGTTACTTAGACAGTCAACTATAAGTCCACTACATCTTATAGTGGAAACAGCTGTAAGCTAATGAACTTCATATGATAATTGTTTATTTCTTTGTCATCTCTTTTCTGTTTTCTATATATATATATATATATATATATATATATATATATATATATATATACTAGCAGTATCGCTCGGCGTTGCTCGGGTTTGTAAGGGAAATAACTATATAAGCATTTTTAGAGAGTTATAGCAAAAAAATGCATTAAAAATGGAATAAAAAATGATGATAATTTTTTTTTTAAATCGTTGACTCAGTGTCTTCAAGCCATGAAGTCGTTCTAAAAAAACGCTGGTCTCCTTGACAACGCTTTACGACGTTGATTTCCTTACACTCCCTTCCCCACAGCTTCACGAGGGAGAGAAGAAGGGGGAGAAGCAAACAGGTGCAGGCGTGAGCGTGGACGCCAACTCCGCCGCCATCGACACACGAAAAATTATGCATTAAAATGGAATAAAAAATGATGTTAAATTATTTTTAAAATCGTAGACTCATTGTAGACGCGTGCTAATAGCCAGACGGGCTCGATATGAATCACGACTATAAGATACCCGAATTTGGTTAAACTGCACCGCAAAATGTGGGAGTAGTTAGGAATCTAAATAGAAGGGGACAGACACTCACACAACTACAGTTTTATATATATAGATATGTATATATGTAGTACATTATATGTGATGCACAGGACAAGAATCCTGGATATTTAGAATCCACTTATTAAAATGTTTTGGACGGGCAAAGGTTAAGGATAGCTGTGGAGTACTCAGTTGATTTGAATTATCCCTTTGTGTGTGTGTGTGTGTAAAAAAGTTTAATGTTTTGTTTTTATTTATTTTTTTTTTTGTTTCAAAGGGTCCATTTGCATTTGTTAAATTTGAAAATCTGGCTGTTGCTTCGCATGTTTTAAGATATAAACAACATTGTTTTGGTAAGCATTTCATCCGTGTACAACCGAAAAGAATGAAATTTAATGCTCAACTCCCCTATCGGCCCGGTCAGTCTGGCCAGCGTAAAGTCTCACCACTGAAGAAGAGGGGTAAACATATTCAGCCGCTTGAACAGGTTCATGTCAAAGACATCATTGCAAATCTTCAGAAAGAAATTTTGGAGAAAATCACTGTAAGTATTATTATTATTACTACCTCTGCCTTAGCATAGGTGGAGGTATTGTTTTCAGTCGTGTTTGTTTGTCTGTGGACAAGATATCTCAAGAACTGCTTGATGGTTTTGGATGAAACTTTCAGGGATGTTTAGCCTCATGACTGGCATGAACTGATTAGATTTTGGGATCGATCTGGTACCAGGCAAGGATTCGGGATTATTTTTCTGGCTTTTTTTTTTTACTTAATTTTTTGAGAGCAGTTGGGTTCATATTTAGTATTCTCGCTTGTGAGAGCAGCCAAGTTTATTTCAAATTTTCTTCTGGCTAATCGTTGAGAGGACATTGGTGTTGCCTTGGCAGAGGTTTGTGTTCTCTGAGTGCTCGTTATTATTATTTTTATTAAGGCAGCAAGTTGACCAAATTGTCTGCATGTCAAATTGTCCTCATTTTGAGTTCCAATTCCGCTGAGGTTGGCTTTGCCTTTCATCCTTTTGGGACCAATAAAATGAGTTCTAGTTGTGTACTGGGGTTGATGTAATTCAAATGCCTTCTCTTCCAAAATTTCTGAGATTTCTGCCAAAATTTTAAAAAGGCAGCAAGCTGATAGGCTCGTTAGCATGCCAAGCAATGTTTGGCAGCTTTTTGTCTGCCTCTATGTTCTAAGTTCAGATTCTACTGAGATTGACTTTGTCTTTCATCCTTTCAGGGTCAAAAAAATAAGTACCAGTGCAACACTGGGGCCAATGTAATCAACTTGCCCCCACTCCCCACTCTGAAAATTGCTGACCTTCTGTCAAAATATGAAACTATTATTATTAAGGTGGCCAGCTGGCAAGATCGTTAGCACACCAGATAAAATGCTTTGCAGTATTTTGTCCACTTTGACGTTCTGAGTTCAAATTCTACCTCATCGTTATTAAAACTAGTGGAATGATTGGCAGAGCTTTGAGAGCACTGGAAGAATGCTTTGCAGTATTTGTTTGGTTCTTTACATTCTGGATCCAAATCCTGCCAAGGTCAACTTCGTCTTGCATCCTTTCATCATCATCGTTTAACGTCTGCCTTCCATGCTAGCATGGGTTGGACGATTTTGACTGAGGGCTGGCGAACCAGACAGCCGCACCAGGCTCCAATCTTGATCTGGCAGAGTTTCTACAGCTGGATGCCCTTCCTAACGCCAACCACTCCAAGAGTGTAGTGGGTGCTTTTTACGTGCCAGATGAATAAAATTAAGACTAAGTACCAGTCAAGTAATGGGGTCAATGGTATCAGCTAATCTTTTCCCACAAAATGGCTGGACTTGTGCTTAAATTAGAAGCCATTATTATTATTGTTGAAGCATAAGGCCGTTATTATTAACCTATATATGCCCATAAAAAAATTTCACTGTTATTAGATTAAGTGTTATGGTAAGCCTTCACAATCTGGAAGAGGAGGACAGTATGCAACTGCTAGCTACGGGTGTTGACTACCTACTGAATGTTTCGTATGCTCAGTCGGGTGCTTCCCGGTTAGTTCATGTCCAAACAAGCAGGAGCAGGTTTTGTGTTGCAAAAACACAACCAGGGGTATACAAAATCACTAGCATACCAGGCGAAATACTTAACGGCAAGCTAGCAGAAACGTTAGACGCCAGGCGAAATGCTTAGCGGTATTTCGTCTGCGTTACGTTGTGAGTTCAGATTCCGCCGAGGTCGACTTTGCCTTTCATCCTTTCGGGGTCGATAAATTAAGTACCAGTTACACACTGGTTTCGATGTAATCGACTTAATACTTATGTCTGTCCTTGTTTGTCCCCTCTGTGTTTAGCCCCTTGTGGGTAATAAAGAAATAGGTATTTCGTCTGTCTTTTCGTTCTGTGCTCAAATTTCACCATGGCCAACTTCGCCTTTCATCCTTTTGGAGCCAATAAAATTAGTACCAGTTAAACAAAATTGTACCAAAATTTGAAACCTTTATTTTTATTGCTTTTTGTTAAGGCAGCAAACTGGCAGAACCATTGGCACACTGGACGTTAGTGGCATTTAGTCTGTCTTTATAAGTACCAGTTGAGCACTGGGGACAGTGTAATCGGCTTACTCCCCCCCTCCCCAAAATTGCTGACGTTGTGTGAAAATTTGAAAACATTTTCATTGCAATGTACTTTTGTTGCGTAAAGGGAGATAATTCAATATTTTAACTTTTTTTTTTCCTCATTTCAGTATATTGTCTTTATTTTTCTCTCTCTGGGCCCTTACCAAATCATCTGTGCCCAGTCATCCTATTCCGGTATTTTATATACCTTGTAAAGTAAGAAAGACAACATAGATTCCAACATAAGACTTTTTTTCCTCCCATTTCACTATCTCTGAGAATACCCTCAACTTTTACAATTTATAATGTTGCCAACATCTGTGAGGGAATATTTTTGTAATCATAGCTAATTTCTTTTTTATGTGCAGGTCGATGAACAAATCATGCTTCTATTCAAACAGCTACGATTGACAGATAAAGAACTGCAGAAGAGAGATGAATTTTGCAAGCTTTTCCGCAATATTTTGAATCCTTATTTTCCTGGTAATAAATTAATCTAAAACTAATTTAAAAACGCAAAAGAAGATTTTCTAGGAGTTTCCTTTTTTTTTTTTTTTTTAAAAAATATGAGAAATTTTATATTTTCATCTTTTAGCTTCTATCTTGTGATTGCTTCAGTCATTGGACAGCAGCCATGCTGCTGACCTGCTTTGATGGGCTTTAGTCAATCAGATCGACTTTAGTTCTTATTTTTTAAGATTGGTACTTACTCTATCTGTCTCTTTTGCTGAACTGCTAAGTTACAGGGATGTAAACAAACTAACACCTGTTGTCAAGTGGTGGCACAAAGACGTATGCACATACACACAGCATGGAACATGGATGCTAGTAAAAAAATAAAACTTATGACAGGCTTCCACACAGCTTCTGTTCACCAGATTCACTCACATGACATTGGTCAGTCCAAAGTTGTAGTAGAAGATACTTGCCCAAGGTGCTGTACAATGGGACTGAACCCAGAACCATGTGATTAACAAAGCAAGCTTTGGTAACCACACAGCCATACCTGTGCCCATTTTTGTTGACTAATTTAGAAGAAAATTTCCATTTTGTATTTTCTGTTTTTCTTCATGTAAACTTCTAATTACCACCTTGTAGCAGATAAATAAATAAGTTGAACCCTTCTTGCTTTCTTCTTCCCCCAAATGTTGGAATCCCTGTAAAAGATCGCAGATACTGCCTTCCCTTCTGGCTAAACTTTAAAAAGACAATTCTAAATTATCTTGTCAGTTTTTATTTCATTTCATTTCATAATTTTAGTCTCTTTGTGAGAAGAAACTATTAATTTTTTTCCCCCCATTCTTACGATTGCAGGTATGGTAGCGCGGTGGAGCGACTAGCGCAGGCTTGCCACTGGCGGCCCCGGCGCTTAGGCGAGTGGGGAACGGAAGGCGGCGGCCACTGCGGGCGGCACTGTAGTTTTACGTGAATTTACGGGTTGGACCACATCACAGTATCGACTGCGTGGATCTTGCGACTGCTGGCATCAGTTGCGGCTATGTCCACATGTACGTGGGCGAGACCGCAAGTTTTGGTTTGTTCTTACGATTGCAGGCACGGTAGTGTGGCAGAGCTCCCGGCAACTGGCACAGGCCTGTCGCTGGTGGCCCCAGCGTGTAGACGAACGGGGAACATATGCTCACATAAATCAGACAATTCATTTAGGCAGAGTTTTCTATGGCTGGATGCTCCTCCTGTCACCAACCTTTACCTGCCTGCGTGCTAGGTAATATTTGCTCATGACCAGACATGTTATCACAGAAGATTGGTAACATAGAACATTGCTAACTTGGTACTACATTCTTTTACAACCATCATGCTAACATGTAGCATAAAACCAAAGAGACAGTAACATGCATGTATCTGAATACGCACACACTTGTTGGGTATCTTTGAGTTTCTATCTGCCACATCCACTCACAAGGCTTTAGTTGGTCTGGTCTGAGGTTATAGTAGAAGACATTTGTCCAAGGTGCCATGCAGTGGAAGTGAACTGCAAACCATGTAGTTTGTGAGCAAACTTCTTACCACACAGCCATGCCTGTTGGAAGGAATAATGTCCTTTGTTAATATTTTAAAATAATGAAATTGCTTTTGTTGTTTTTATTATTTTTTTTATTATTATCTAACTTAAGCTTTTTATTTCTACTTTGTTATATATTTCTAGGTTGTTCTGTTAGTCTCTTTGGATCTTCGGTTAATGGATTTGGTGTTAGAGGCTGTGATATCGATGTGTTCCTGGATCTTCATAGACCAATGCCTAAAGTGAGTCACACTGCTTTCATTGTCTGCAAAATCATTTCCAATTTAGATTTGCTCCTCAAATTCTGGGTTTGATCCCTTCACATGTCCTATTGGGCAAATGTCCTCTGCCCTTAAAATCTGGGAATGATAAAATGGCAGTAGCAACAGTAGTAATTGTTGTTGTTTGGCCCCCATATTGACCCTGTTTGAACTGATCTACAAAGACCTCTCAGCCATGAGCATCCTGACTTTTATTTTTCAGACAGTAGCGCATGGCTTGGGAAAGCTATTTCTATTTCACCTAAATCACTCACATAGTCTTAGCTTGACAATGGTAGTAGGGATGGTGGTGGCAGCAGCAGTAGTTTTTGGAGCCTGGTGTGGCCGTCTGGTTCGCCAGCCCTCAGTCAAAATCGTTCAACCCATGCTAGCATGGGAAGCGGATGTTAAATGATGATGATGATAATTCACAGGTGGACTGGAGGCAAGTGAGAGTAATCGGTGTGGAATGCAAAATATCTTTACCCTGTAGACTTGTGTCCAGGGTGAGATAATGAGTATTAATCTAATTTTGCAGTAGAAAGTCAATTTTAAATACTAAGGTTTTATTTACGCTGTTTCTTTACCCCTATTCTTGGTGCCATGCAACCCAGCACAGTGTTAGGGGCTGTTTGGGTGAGGTTTTTTTATTATTTTTCTGCCATCCTGAATCATTCCAAAGATTTTAGTATTTGTTTCATATCATAGCATGTTGTGTATTTTTAATTAAATAGTTTCCACAAGATGAAGTGGCTACATTCTTCCTAGGTACTACCATCCACCCTTATATAATGTAGGTTAGCCTTGTATTCCCCTCAGTAACAAAACACCTGTGCTTGTCTCTATATCATACTTTAGCTTTTCAACACCTGAAATATTGCCACTTCCCCCTCTCCCATTTACAAGAATTTTCTTTCTTCAGTTGTTTCTCAAGATCCCTGCCTTTGCTCCTTATAATTAAAAAAATTACATGTCAACTGTCAAAAGCAGTGTGGTTATGTCTACAGCCCTTTCCATGGCCACTGAGACAAGGGGGAAGCCATCCTCAAACTGGATATCTAACTCAAATGCTTGCAACAGTGTGTACTTCATTAAAGACAACCAAGTGTCTCATGAATTCTCTAGAACAGTAAGAGCCCTTCTGATGTTCTGCCAGATTTCAACCACAAAGCTTTGATTGACCTGGCTCTCTGCAAGGAGAGATTTGCTTGCTGAGGGTGGTACACCAGCCCTGTTGCTATACTGCTCTCTATATTATGATGCTCTTTGTTGTCAAACAGTTCTTTCAACATCACATCATTCAAAATGTTCTCTGGTGACTTTATAAACTCTTTTAACCCTTTCGTTACTGTATTTATTTTGAGATGCTTTGAGTTACTTTCAATCATTTTTAATATAACAAAGAATTTAGTAAAATAACTTAGTTATCATTAAGCTAGTGTTAGGAACATAACTTGTGACTAATGTTTAGTGGAAAATTTTAATTCAAAACGTATGAAAACAAAACATTTGTACTACAGAGCCAGAGCCGGTTTCAGCCAGGTTGGTAATGAAAGGGTTAAGTGCCTTGTTTTATTTTCAGCCTTTCCTAAGATCCTGTTCAGTTGCCTTTATCTGATCAGTTATTAAACTGAAGTATGCAAATTCAAAAGAGTACTGTTTTAGACACACAGACATTCATTTTATCTCATTTGTTTATGATTTGAACTTTTGACCAATTAATGCAGTATTTATTTTGGGAAATATCTTGTCCCCATCAAAGGAAGATTTTGAAGCTCTGTGTGTGCATATAGATAGACAGACAGAGATGTTTGCATTAAACAGTGAGAACCATTGCTCACCACTGCATTGGTGGATAAATATTCTTTATTTGTGTATTAACAAAGGTACCATTGTATGTCTATTTTTCCCAAAATCCCTCATGGTCTCATCCATGATTTAGATAAGTACCAACATTCCATGTGGCAGGCTTCTACTATCAATTAATACTCTGTGTGTGTGTGTGTATTATGGTATAACCTGAATGTTTGAGAGATTCTATGTGATGCATTACAAGCATTCTTTGCTAACTGAATTGATTGTTTTATCTGTTGATTTGTGTCATACTGCATCACCTGATCTGCCTTGATCTATTCTATAGATACCCTGTCAAATCTACCTGTCTGTCTTTACACACACACACACACACACATTCATTCATTCATTTCTGTTTATTTTTTTATAGGATTTGAAGGAACAATCAGATGATGCTAGCGCCAGTCTGAAATTTATTAAAAACCAGGCAGTTCCCATGGATGAGTTTCTTCAATTAACGGCCTATAAACAAGTTAGATTTCTTCAAAAGATATTGAGTAAACACCTCAGGGATACATTTGGCAATTTCTTCCCCATACCAAGTGTCCAGTGTCCAATTGTCCGATTTATTCACAAAAAATCCAACATCACCTTTGACTTATCTCTCCAAAACAAGTAAGGAATTTTATTCATTTTTTTTATGAGTTTGTCATTAAATTTTGGCCCTCCTGGGGCACTGCCTTGAAAAACAATTTAATCAATGAAATCCTTAATATATAGGTGTAGTTGTGGCTGTGTGGTAAAGCAGCTTGCTTCCCAACCCTGTGGTTTCAAGTTCAGTCCCACTGTGTGGCTCTTTGGACAAATCTCTTCTGATATTGTTCTGGGTTGACCAAAGCCATGTGAGTGGATTTGGTTGACATACATGCACATGCACACTTGTGTCTTTGTGTGTGATCTTTTCTTGACATCATGCAATGGTTGTAAATGAGAAGAATTGTTGTTATACAAGCAGTGTGAGGTTTTTTTTCTTTTTTCCTTGTCTTCTTTGAAAAACATATCCGGTCATAGGAAAATATTACTTTGATTGGAAACAGGTGATTGTTGGCAACAGAAAGGGCATATGACTATAGAAAATCTGCCTCCAAAAAGATAGTGTTTCACCCGTGGAAGCAGGAAATTTGAACATTAAATGATGATGATGATCATCATCGTCATCATTTAACGTCCGCTTTCCATTCTAGCATGGGTTGGGCGATTTGACTGAGGTCTGGCGAACCAGACTCCAATCTGATCTGGCAGAGTTTCTACAGCTGGATGCCCTTCCTAACGCCAACCACTCCAAGAGTGTAGTGGGTGCTTTTACGTGCCACTGGCATGAGGGACAGTTTGGTGGTACTGGCAACAGCCACACCCAAATGGTGCTTTTTACGTGCCACCTGCATTGGAGCCAGCCAACTTAACCTGTTATGTCCCTTGAAGAAGTAACTTGCCTTGTAGGAATAGTTTCTGCATGGAATCTACTGGTACACGCATGTATGTCATCATCATTTTACATACACTGGCATGGTTTCTATTTTGGATGCCCTTCCTAACAGTAATCACTACCAAGTACAATGGTTGCATTTTATCATGGCACCAATAGCAGAGCGGTTCATCGCCACCATCATTTAACATCCAATCTCCGTGCTGGCATGGTTTGGACAGTTTGACCAGAGCTAGCAAGCTGGGGAACTGCACCAAACTCCAGTCTGTTCTGGTGTGTTTTCGACTGCTGGATGCCCTTCCTAATGCCAACCACTTACAGTGTGTGCTGAGCGCTTTTAGGTGGCACCTCATGTTGTTATATATCTACTCAGCTGAACAAAACGAGTCCTCACAAACTGGTAGTGTTTCTACTCACTCACCAACCTCTTGAGTGCATTCTATCATGACACAAGCAAGCGAGATTGCCTTATGATCCTACAAGAGTAGAGAATTCTCACTCCTTGTCAAGGGTGGGATGATCAAAAAGGCAAAGAGAAGGTGATGACAGACAATTAAATAGTCAGAATGTAGAAGAGTATATGGCAGAAACTCTGTGTGTCATATAGCCTAGTGGTAAGGGTATTTCAGTCACAATCATGACATGGTTTCAATTCCTAGATTGGGTGGTGCATTATATTCTTTATAGGCGGCGAGCTGGCAGAAACATTACCGCACCGGGTGGACTGTTTAGCAGTATTTCGTCTGTCGTTACGTTCTGAGTTAAAATTCCGCCGAGGTCGACTTTGCCTTTCATCCTTTCGGGGTCGATAAATAAAGTACCAGTTTCGCACTGGGGTCGATGTAATCAACTTAATCCCTTTGTCTGACTGTGTTTAGCCCCTTGTGGGTAGTAAAGAAATATATATTCTTGAGCAAAACACTTAATTTCACGCTGCTCTGCGATCACTTCGTCACCTGACACATGGTAGACTTGTGCACCTGTTCAGAGAATGTCGATTTGATGGAGAGAGATGTTTGATCACTACAAACAAATCATGTGGGCAGGTCATTTGGCAAAAACTCAACACCCATATGTATTCTTCGGCAGGAGAGTCCATCATTATATGCATGCATGCCATCCTCATTTAATATCTGTCTTCCATGCTGGCATGGGTGCTGAGTTCAAATTCTGCCAATGTTGACTTCGCCTTTCATTGTTTCAGGGTCAATAAATTAAGTACCAGTGAAACACTGGGGTTGATGTAATCGACTAGTCCCCTCCTCCAAAATTTCAGGCCTTGTGCCTATAGTAGAATGGATTATTATAATTACTATGACTATAACGAATCTTTGGTATAATTGCTTTTTGTAATAGAAATTACTGTTTCTGTAATGAAGGCGGCGAGCTGGCAGAAACGTTAGCACAGTGGGCGAAATGCTCAGCAGTATTTCATCTGTTGCTACGTTCTGAGTTCAAATTCTGCCGAGGTCGACTTTTGCCTTTCAACCTTTTGGGATCGATAAATTAAGTACCAGTTACGCACTGTGGTCGATATAATCGACTTAATCACTTTGTCCCTTCTATGTTTAGCCCATTGTGCGCAATAAAGAAATAAGAAATTACTGTTTCTGTAATGAATCTCTGATATTGTTCTTACTAATTATTATCGTGATCCTCTGGTATGATTACTTTTACTGTCTGTAACGAACCATTAATATTATTGCTAGTATTATAATGAGCCTCTGGCTTAATTCTTTAAGGAATGGATTACACAATACAGTTCTCCTCAAATACTTCTCATCATACGACTGGAGAGTAGCCCCTTTGGTGTGCATTATCCGTTTATGGGCTAAGTACCAGAAGTTAGCGAGCATTGGTGGTACAAGTTTTTCCAGCTATTCAATCACCTTACTTATCCTGTTTTTCTTACAAAACACTCAACCTGCGGTCCTACCATCTGTCAAAGAACTTATAGAGCTGTGTAGTAAGTCCCTTCTTTTTTTTACTTTTTCTCTTTTTTTTTTTGTCTTTATTCTTATATGTCTTATGTAAACTGGCCATCATCATCATCGTTTAACGTCCGCTTTCCATGCTAGCATGGGTTGGACGAATGACTGAGGGCTGGCGAACCAGATGGCTGCACCAGGCTTCAATCTTGATCTGGCAGAGTTTCTACAGCTGGATGCCCTTCCTAATGCCAACCACTCTGGCCAAAATATTCTGCCTCTTCTATATTCAAACTGATCAGATCCAGCCTCTCATACATACCCTACAATGTCATTCAAAAAATATATAATCACATCATTGCAATATTGAAGCTACGGGATAATGCCAGATAAATTCAAAATAATGTGAATAAGCAATAAATTGGACCAAGGAATCTGAATGCTAAAGGGTTAATTTTCTAAAAAGAAACTTTACATCTTTTAGAATAAATTCTGTGCAAAATATATTCTCATAATCATCATTGTGTTTTTTAAATCCATTTTCCCATGCTTCTGTGAGTCAGGCAGGGTTTATTGAAGTAAGAATTTCTGTGGCCAGATGTTCTCCTTCCTGTTGCCAATCCTCAACTCCTGTTTTGAAGCAAGGTAATATTTCCCTATGATCAGACATATTCTTGCAGAATATTGGAAATAGATAGCACTGCTTGTGTGACAGAGACCCTCGTTTACAACTAGCACATGATATCAAGGCAAGGAGACAACACAAACATGCACTCTTACAGGCTTCTTTCAGTTTCTGTTCATTAAATCCCACTCACAAGGCTTTGGTTGACACTCAACCAAAGCGTCGTCACACAGCAGGACTGAACCCAAAATCTTATGGATGGGAAGTAAACTTCTTAACCACACAGCCACACCTGTGCCTACACACACACACACACAAGCTCATTGTCATCGATTTTGCATTTCCTTTCTCCATGCTGGCATGGGTTGGACAAAGCTTTGTTAAGACAGTCTCCTACACTTCGATTCCCTTCATGTCACCAATCCCTATTTGTTTCCAAGTAAGGTACTTTATTCCACTGGTCTTCCGCAACGGACCACACAATAGCTGGACTGATTTTACATTAAGCGCAAACACCAAATCAGATAAGACGACATAAATGCACACAATAAAGAAAGCATATGATAATTGTATTCTTGTTGAGTGAGTGTGATACCTTGTCACTGTTTGGGATGTTAAAAGTTGAGCTAAGTCCCAACACATTGTGCATTACCACAGTTGATAGTTTTAGATATAGGTAACGTTTTTAAGACTGTGAAGAGAGATCTTGCTGAATTAAGTACAGCCAATACCTTTTGCACCCGAGAGTAGTGGTTCCCAAACTTTTTTGAGTTGCAACATTACTGGCATCAAGCTGTATTGGCCTTTTTCTTTCCCTTGGATAACATCAGCAGTGTGGAGAGGTATGCATGGGTGATTACTGGTCTTCCATAAACAACCTTGCATAGACTTGTGCCTCAGAGGGTAACTTTCTAAGTGCAATCCTGTGGTCATTCCTTTACACTTTATTTTGTTTACAAGTTTCATCAATCCATACGTTGGTGGAAAACGATTGTCAAAACAAAGATGATTATCAAACATGCAAAATCTTTTCTTTGATAGGTTATTTTTTTGCTGTAGTTACTTTATATTAATTTTCCTTGCCTCACCATTTTTCTCTGAATCTGTTATATAGCTCCAGAAGAAAGAAATATTGTAGATGACTGCAACTATTCCTGCCCCAAGAGACCTCCAGAGCAAGTTTTACCAGCAAGCAAGAACACAGATAATTTAGGTAAGAAGCCCAGGCAAAAGGCAGTATCGATAGAACAGCAGAGAAAAATACCTGGTGGTATTTAATTTCATCAATTTCTATTCTGATTTCAAATCTTACTGGGATACACTTTGTCTTCTGTATATACTTCCAGGATTGATAAAATAACGACCAGTCAAGAAGTGGGGGCTGAGAGAATTGACTCTTCATTATTCTCAAAACTTAAAACCTTGTGTCAGAGACGACCAAGATTAAGACATCGTTGAAGAACAACCCCCCTATACACACACACACACACAAAAAAAATAAAAATGTATCTGGTGTTTTCACTGGCCACTGCTGGGTTGATTTTTCATCTCTCTCTAATCATCATCATTTAACTTTCACTTTCCATGCTGGCATGGGTTAGATGGTTTAACAGGAGCTGGCCAAGCAGGAGCCTGCACCATACTTCTGTGTCTCTTTTGGCATGGTTTTTGTGGTTGGATGCCCTTCCAGAGGCCAACCACTTTACCGTGTGGATGAGATGTATTGCTTTTAACATGGTGCATCCACGAGAGATGCTATTTCAGGACAAATACTGCAGCGACTGGCATATCAATAGCTTGTCTACATTTAGTATGATACGTAGATAGCTATTTTAATTTAATACTGTCTCAAGTGCATATACCTGATTTTTAATCGGTCAGATGGCTGTTCATGATATCAGTGAATGTTTTATTTAAATTCTCATCCAGGCATGTGGCTGGCTGCAAGTACACAATGAAATGGCCAAAAGGCATCTGGCATTCTTGCTGGCCACTGCAAGGAAATCTTTGTCTCAGTCTATTTGCTATGTCTTTAACACAGCACATCCATGAGATGTTACCTCGGGATAAATATCACAGCAACTGGCCTATCAGTGGAGTATATACATTATTATATACATTGATGACTAAACCGAGTTTCTATTGTTACTGTTATTTCATTAACTACTATTCTTCATTCCCTATTGCTCCTACAATTGTCAGTCTTTAAACACGTAACTTCTATGTTTGCAGAGACTCTATTAAATAAATTCTTTGACTTCTACTTACACATCGACTATGAAAGTACTGTGATATCAACGCACACAGGCCAGCTTCTGCCACGGTCCGACTTTGAAAATGATCCAGAGCTTAAAACTTTTAAGGTTTGTAGTAATTTGTCACCGCTGTTCCTGTTCATTGTTTTTGTTTTTTTTACCCCTTTGTTTTATCTCATATTTGTTGAGTAAACAACAGTGCCTTTTGATGTGTGTTTCCATTCTGACTACTGGTTCATTGCAATTCTGGACAAGGAGATTATCTGTTCCTCAACACTTTACAATACCTATTTCTTTACTACCCACAAGGGGCTAAACACAGAGGGGACAAACAAGGACAGACAAACAAACAGATTAAGTCGATTATATCGCCCCCAGTGCGTAACTGGTACTTATTTAATCGATCCCGAAAGGATGAAAGGCAAAGTCGACTTTGGCAGAATTTGAACTCAGAACGTAGCGGCAGACGAAATACGGCTATGCATTTCGCCTGGCGTGCTAACATTTCTGCCAGCTCGCCGCCACACTTTACAATACCATTGCTCTGTGCAATGTTTCAATCTTCAGATATATATATCATCATTATCATCATTTTTCGCCTTCCATGCTGGCATGGGTGGGATGGTTTTATAAGAGATGGCCAGGTAGAAGCCTGCACCAAACTTCTATAACCATTTTAGCAGGATTTTTACAGCTGGATGCCCTTCCTTCACACCAACCACTCAGCAGAGTGGACTTAGTGTTTATTATATGGCACATAAAGAGTATGGAGACTTGTTCATCCTCAAAGTTTTGAAGATGAACCATACTCTGTATAATTATTACTAATAAATACAGTTAATATTACTGTCCAGTGAAGTAAACACGGAAGTAACCACCAGAGGAATTCAGAGTGACTGACAACTAATAGCAGTTAAGGATGTTAAATACTGATCGATATGGTTGGTCGTAAACTGGAACTTACCTGTGAGCCACCCAGATAATATATCCCTCCAAACTCATACATATATCATCATCATCATTTAATGTCTGCTTTCCATGCTAGCATGGGTTGGACGATTTGACTGAGGTCTGTCAAACCAGACTCCAATCTGATCTGGTAGAGTTCCTACAGCTAGATGCCCTTCCTAACGCCAACCACTCCAAGAGTATAGTGGGTGCTTTTTACGTGCCACCGACACGAGGGCCAGTTTGGTGATACTGGCAATGGCCACGCCCAAATGGTGATTTTTATGTGCCACCTACACAGGAACCAGTCCAGCGGCTTTGGTGATGACCTCGCTCGAATGTTTCATGTGCCACGCAGTAATGATCATGCTCGAATGGTGTGTTATATATATGAGTCATCCCATAAATAATACAGCTTTATTTTTCAAAATAAAGATAAGTTCTTTTTTAATCTAAAATATACCCACCTTCATTTTCTATGATGCTCTTCTATCTATCTGGTAGACTTGCTAGGCCCCTCTTCCAAAATTCACTTGTCCATGATGAAAAATACTCCTCCAGTTCTGTTCTGACCTCCTCTACAGAAGTCTTATTTTTTCCGTCCGAATGATTTGGAAGACTGCAGAATAAATGATAATCAGATGGGGTAATGCCCAGGGAATATGGTGGGTGGAGCATCGTTCCCCATTCAGACTGCTCCAGTCTTTTGAATGTCATCTTTGCTGTATGTGGCCGAGCATTATCCTGATGGAAGAACACCTTTCCTCTTGAAACCAAAGATGGTCATTTTTCTTCCAGCGCTGATTTAAGCCGCTTGCAGATCTGCTTTGTTATTGTTTGGTTTGGGTTTAAAAGTTCAAAGTGGATTAAACCGTTCGTATCCCACCAAACAGATAACAACACCATACGTGGGTGAAGACCTTTAGCCTGGGGTGCCAGTGTTTCTTTGGTGCTTGACATTTTTATAGAGAACTAATTTCTCATCACCGGTCACTATTTGGTCCAAAAAAAAAAAGGTTCATTCATGAGACGTGACAGCAAAGAAGAACATGCATTCACTCTGTGCATGATTAGACTCAAAAAGTTTGTGAGGAACCCATTGACCCAATTTGTTCACCTTTCTGATGGCACGCAGGTGTCAATGAATGGTTGAATGACCAAATCCAAACTTCTCTGTTAGCTCCTCAACAGTTATGATGTGATTCTGTTCCACCAGGGTTTGCAGGACATCATTGTTAAGCTCTATGGATCTTCCAGGATGATGCTCATCTAGGATGTAGTTTCTGACTCGAAATTTCTGGAACCACCGTTCACACTGGTTTATGCCTATTGTCCTCTACTATTGGCACCTGACTCCTCTTTATGTAATTAAGTGATTGTGGTCTACATATCTCATGAAGCATAAGCTTGTACTTTGAGTACGCCTATATGTTATAAGGTGGCGAGCTGGCAGAAACGTTAGCACGCCGGGCGAAATGCTTAGCAGTATTTTGTCTGTCGTTACGTTCTGAGTTCAAATTCCACCGAGGTCGACTTTGCCTTTCATCCTTTCGGGGTTGATAAATAAAGTACCAGTTTCACACTGGGGTCGATGTAATCGATTTAATCCCTTTGTTTGTCCCCTCTGTTTAGCCCCTTGTGGGTAGTAAAGAAATATATATGTTATAACTGATTTATATTAAAGAATAAAGACATTGTGAGTCGCAGTTGGTATAGTTTTACTTACGCTAGCTACCCTTTAATCGTTTCTGACTCCACAGCTCTGATATAAATGAAGCATGGCTATGTAGTTATAAAGTCTGCTTTGCAACCACTGTGTGGGTCCTTAGCTGGTCTTCAAGCCTTCAGGTGACCGATGACTTTTGAATGAACTTTAATAGACAGAAACTGTATGAAGCCTTTTGTGTGTATTTATATAGCTGTATATCATCATTTTAACATCCACTTTTTCATGTTTGCATGGGTTTGATGGAGGTCATTGAGATGGATTTTTTTATGGCAAGATGTTGTTCCTGTCACCAAATTGTTTTTAGGGTTTCCAAATAAGCTTATATTTTAACCCCATGGCCATGCATGTTTATGCAGAATATTGGAAATCACATTCATTTACAACAATCAATCAATCAGTGTCAAGACAAGGAAACACATACATATATATACGATGGGCTTCTTTCAGTTTCCGTCTACCAAATCCACTCACAAGGCTTTGGTTGGCCCAGTGTTATAGTAGAAGACACTTGTCCGAGGTGCCAGGCAGCAGGACTGAACCTGAAGCCTTTGTGGTTGAGAAGCAAACTTAAGAAGAACATAGCTACATCTGTGCCTTCAAATACATTATATGTAAAGTAAACTCTCTAGGTCTAAAAACAATTGATGTAACATGTATGAAAAACAAAATAGTCAGAAAACACACAAGAAAAAATTAATGTCAACTAAAATGTAATCTTTTTTTTTTTTGTCTGTCTTTTCAGTTGAGCTCAGTTTGTGTTCAAGATCCTTATATTTTGGTAATCAACACTGCGGGAAATGTTACAGACAAAGTGAAAATGGACTTTATAAAAGGACTTTTCAAAGCTCAAACTCAACTTTCCGCACCCAAGTCTGACAAAAATTTGTGGGGCATACCTAGTATTCTTGTTGTTGAAGAACCACCCCCTAAGGGGAGAGAAAGATTTAAGGAAAGACAGTCATTTGCTCAACCAATTCTCCTTAATTTTCCTATCAATGTCTGCCGTTTAAACAAACATCTGACAGAATTTTCCAAAAAATCTGAATGCAACCAGCTTTTATGGTGCCAAGTTTTCTGCGTGTTCCTGAAAACAGTATTGAGTGATCTACTTCTAATAGAATGTTCTAAAACGTGTGATATTGATAGTTCGATTTTGAACCAAGAATGCAGCAACGAAGAATTTCCCAGTAAAGGAGGAAAGAAGAAAAGGAAAAAAACAAAAGATGTAAGACCATCGACTGGTAACGAATCAGAGACAAATGTCACTCCTGGCATTTTGAAACTCGGTGATATTTTGAAGCAGAGTCAAGAGAAGAAGGAAGAGGAGGAAGAAGAGGAGGAGGAAATGCTTAAAGAAAACCTCAAGAATCTTGATCAATCATCATCCAATTCTTCAGAAACTGCTATGAATGTTGAAAGCACTGAAGGAAGTGACAGTCCCGTAACTGGCCAAAAGGATTCTAACCTCCTTGGCGACGGTCCCAGCAGTGATGCAGTCACAATCACAGAAGTTCATGAAGGCGTTGATTTGTTGTCCGACATCGGCACCAAGCGGAAACAAGGAAACGCAAAGGAACTTATCGACCTCGTTTGTACTGTTAAACACCACATCTGGTTCAATCGAAAGAACGTACGACAGAAACTTATAGCCCAGGGCGACTGTACTCCTTTTGAACTAGAGAAAAAAATTAGCAACCATATTATTAGCGCAGAGAAAGATTCCACTGAAAAACCAATAACCATATTTCGGTTGAACGTGATTCCCGACGTAGAATATATGAACCTCACCTCTGTTTCTGTTCATATAACTCCAGTTCTAACGTCCAACAAAGCTGCGGCTTTGAAACCCTCACATGGAATCTATGATTTTTTGATATCTTTCCTCAACCGAATGATCTCGTCACACTTTACCAAATGGTGTATTTCAAACTGTACAGACGATTTGAATTTTTCCTCACTCTGAAGACCGTCACGAGGTTCAAGAAAAACTGGAAAATATTAAACGCATGTCTTTCAGTGAGAAAACAAGGGGGGGGGGGGAAACCCAACTTTTTTTTTTTTTTATTTATTACATTTTTGTTTAGACAGTTTTACTTGTAATTTATCTGTACAAATCTCTTATCTGATCTGAGAAAACATTAACAATAGCCATGAAGCTATATAATATTTTTAAAAAAAAAACCTAAGTGGGGTTGGGGATTTAAAAAAATATTTTTAACAAAAAAAAACCTTGAAAAAAAAAGAAAAAAAAAGACTCACGAAATTTAAGTTTTGCTGATGTTCTCAATTTCACTGTATATTTATTTCATATATATATATATACAGATATTCACAAATTCTCATTAAACATTTCATTTATATCTTTATCTTTGTTCTTATTTTTTTTTTCCTAATCTTTATCTTTTATTTGTTTCAGTCATTGGAATGAATCAGCCTTCATACTTATTCTATTGGTCTCATTTTGCTGAAGCACTAAGTTATGGGAATGTAAACACAATGCTGTTTGTCAAGCAGTGGTAAGGCATAGACATAGTTTGATAACATTAACCCTCTCACTTTGTAATATAGCTTTAATGTACCTTTGTGTTATGGCTATATTATCAAATTAGCCCAACTCTAAACTATCTCTGAATCAATACAGAGTTGCTGTTTGTGGTTTAGTAAGACCCCAGGACTTATTCTTTGTAAGCCTGGTACTTATTCTATCGGTCTTTTTTGCTGAACCGCTAAGTTATGGGGACATAAACACACCAGCATCGGTTGTCAAACACAGACATGCACACACATACACATATCTGACGGGCTTCTTTCAGTTTCCGGCTACCAAATCCACTCACAAAACTTTGGTTGGCCCAAGGCTATAGTAGAAGACACTTGCCCAAAGTGTCGCGCAGTGGGACTGAACCCGGAACTATGTGGATGGTAAGCAAGCTATTTACCACACAGCCACTCCTACGATGACATTTGTGTATAAAGCATTAAACATTAGTGGAAATCCATTGCTGAACTATGCAACATAACCAGCTTGAAACTAATCTGACAATGTGTGTTTTGCATATTATCATCCTCATTGTTTAATGTCTATTCCATGCTGGCATAGGTTGAATGGTTTCCCAAGGATATGAGTTGAAGGACTGCATTGCACTCCAGTATCTGACTTGGCATGATTTCTACAGCTGAAGACCCTTCCCTAACACCACCCACTTCACAACATGTACTGGGTGCTTTTTTTTTTTTTTAAATCATGCCACTGGTACTTTTGAGTTTGCCATGTAACTTGCAGTCAACATTCCCAGAGAGGGAAGTGGGTAGTGTATCAATATTAGAGGGAAAAGGTTGGGCTAGAGCAGGTTCTTGTTTGGGAAGAGCTACATGGCTCCTCACATTAAGGACAGAGAGAGTGAGAATTAATATAAATTAGACAGTGATGAGGTGTCCAGGTGGTACCTCAGGTAGCCAGTGTAGTAGTAGTGGGTATAGAGAGTGAGGGTGGGGTTATATCTATTTAAATATTAAAAAAAAAACACTAATTAGTTTAACATCTTGATTTTTATTTTTGGTCCTTTGTAATTCATTAATTGAAATCAATACTAACCTTGGTGGTTGAACAGTAAGTTTTCACACACTTTATATATATAAGCATATAAAAACTGCATGTGTTTAGGTGCACGCATGAGAAAATACGTTATGTATGTATTTGTGTGAATGTGTAATACTATGCATGTATGTGCGGGAAAGTCTGTACATTTATTTTGTATAAAAGCATTGTATTGTCTAACTAAGAAAGAGTGACTTTATAATAATTGTAAAGTAAAAAAAAAAAAGCTGACTTTTTTTTTTGTTAGTGTGTGTGTTTCTGAGAATGCAAGTAAGTGCCATAGTGTTTGTTAGAGAGTATATGACTGCAAAAGCAAGAAAATGCAAAATGTGTGTGAGAAAGGATTATGGTTAGTTCAGTCTTCAGATCCAGTAACTGTTCACTCTGTAAAAAGCAGAAAATTCAAACAAAACTTACTTTTGATTGCATTAAAAATCAAAAAAATATTTTGGTTAAATCTCAGTTCGACACATAGCTATAATGGTTGACTATAGAGATTCATGGCTAAGAGTACATCACTCTCTCTATGGTTACTGGGCTTTATATTAACGCATATTGAATGTCTTCGGCCATTAAAATTCCTTCCAATGATGGCACAGGTGACACTGTAATTTAAATGTTATTTCATATACATTTGCTTACACCAATTTCCTGTGTGTGTGTGTATATATATATATATATATATATATATATATGCATATATGCACGGCCTCCGTGCCGGTGGCACGTAAAAAGCACCATCTGATCGTGGCCGATGCCAGCCTCGTCTGGCACGTAAAAAGCACCCACTACACTCACGGAGTGGTTGGCGTTAGGAAGGGCATCCAGCTGTAGAAACACTGCCAGATCAGACTGAGCCTGGTGCAGCCTTCTGGCTTCCCAGACTCCAGTTGAACTATCCAACCTATGCTAGCATGGAAAGCGGATGTTAAATGATGATGATGATGACTGCTGTTCTGACTGATTATCAAACCCTAGAAACAGCTGTAAAGGACTGCCTAGATAGCCCTCTCTCTTATGATATAAGACAGATAGATATCCGAGGAGTATGTGCTCTATGAAAAACTACTGTGGACTTCTATTTCCTTGTATGCTAAATTATATTTATACCTACGTCTGTATAACTAATTTGTAACTGCTTTGATGACATTAGCAACCACCTGATGTTTTATTTTATTTTATTTTATTTGGGGACATGGCTATAAAGTCAACTACATAGACCTATAGCTGTAACATCAATTAGATATGCATGTTACTATAATCTCAACAGATGCATAGATGTGTCTGCTCCTCTGCTACACAGATACACGGCTTTGTTGAGAAATATTCAAACACTTATCTCTATAAAAAGGAAATAGTGATGAGAATTTCAATTCAAGCTTTTATGCCCAAAATATTTGAATGGAGAGAAATTGAAAATTAGTGAAACGTATTTCCATATGCATTGATTGCTTGAGGTTGGTGGCTTAGTTTATTTCTAATGTTTTTGTTTCATATTTTGACATAAAAGGAGGATAATGCAACCTTTTATACATCGTCTGACAATGAAATGTTTGAAACAGTCTGATAATGTTGTTCCAGATATGCTATGTCTTATAATGTTTCTCACTCATGAAGTATTTGATAATGTAGTTCTATGTATACTGTTTTATAATTTATACTTGCCGGTGGCATGTAAAAAGCACCATCCGAACGTGGCCGATGCCAGCGCTACCTTGATTGGCTTCTGTGCCGGTGGCACGTAAAAAGCACCAACCGATCGTGACCGCTGCCAGACTCCCCTGGCACGTAAAAAGCACTCATGGAGTGGTTGGCATTAGGAAGGGCATCCAGCTGTAGAAACACTGCCAGATCAGACTGGAGCCTGGTGCAGCTTCCTGGATTCCCAGACCCCGGTCGAACCGTCCAACCCGTGCTAGCATGGAAAACGGACGTTAAACGATGATGATACATTATTTTTGTTAATGTAGTCTAATAAAACAGTCCCAGCTAGGCTGTGAGTGATAATGTAATCCCCGCTACCCTAGAGGTAATAATGTGGTCCCAGATATACTATGTTTGATAATGTTCTCCCCCATGTATGCTATGTCTAATAATGTATATTATAATTGTATATTATAATGCATTGTAATGTTTAGGAAAAACATTTGTGTTTGAACCTCTCCTTAAAAAGATATTGTTTTTTTCCTCCTTACTACTCAATCCGGATTCAGTATTGGTAGGAAATGTAAAAGAAAGAATAAATAAGGGAGATGGTTAAGAGAGAATAATGAAGAGTAAGGAATGGGGGTCACAAGGCAAATAATGTTAGAAAGATAAACAGAAGCTTCCTTACACTAGCTTTCATTTTTTACTTGTTTCAATTAGACAGTGGCTATGTTGGGGTACTACTTCTTTGAAGAAGCAGTGGTGAGGGACAAAGACAGAAAGAAAGATACACACATATACATGTATACGTACATGATGGGCTTCCTTCAGTTTGTCTGCCAAATCCACTTACAAGGTTCTGGTTGGCCTGTAGGCAATAGTAGAGGACACTTGCCCAAGGTGCCATACAGTGGGACTGAACCTGGAACCATGTGGTTGGAAAGCAAACTTATTACCACACTGCGAAGATTTTTAATTAAACTTTCCAGGTTTGTATATCTTTCCACAAGTGACCAGATTTCTGCTGAAATGCACTCCCTTTGTTTCAGTTATCATCATCATCGTTTAACATCCGTTTTCCATGCTAGCAATATGTTAATTTTTTTTAATAATTAAGAATTTAATAAAATAGCCGTCATTGTGAAGCTGGTGTTTGGAGCATAAATTTGCATAAAAGTTTGATGGAAGGTTTTAATTTAGATCACTTTGAAAAAAAGGAAACTTGTATTTGTCATCATATTTAATGTCCCTTTTTCCATCCTGACATGGGTCGGATGATTTTAGCAGAAACAGACAAGCCAGAGGGCTTCTTTGTCAGTTTCTCTGTCTGCTTTGGCTTAGCTTCTACAGCTGGATGTCCTTCCTAGCATCAATCACTTCGCAGAGTGTACTCAGAGCTTTTTACATGGCAACCAACATTGGCAAAGTCACCAAGTACCCACAAGACAAGACCCTTCAACCGAACGGGGTTTAGACTGGAGAAAGAAATACAGAGAGAGAAGTAGGTGTCTTGCTGAAGAAGTGCATACATAGCTTGCCTGGGAAGTGAGAGAAAGAAAAAGAGTTAAGCAGTCCAGGCATAATGTGAATATGCGACAAAACTGGAAGTGCTCCGAGTGAAAATAATGTGACAGATGAATTGAGCATTTAGAATTTAAACCAGCCATGACTAGCCAAAATATTCTACCTGTTTTATGTTCAATAACCGTACTATATCATTTTAAAAAATTAACAGTTACCTTATCAAAATTACAAAGCTACAAGATAATGCATGATTAATTCAAAACAAAGATAATGCATGATTAATTCAAAACAATTTTGAATAAATAAGCATTATCTTTGACAATAATGTCAATACTAGAGGATTAACCCTTTCGTTACTGTATTTATTTTGAGATGCTCTGTATTTCTTCCAATTACTTTAAATATAACAAAGAATTTAGAAAAATAACTTAGTTATCATTAAGCTAGTTTTGGGAACAGAAATTGCGACTAAGGTTTGGTGGAAGAGTTTAATTCAAAACTTATGAAAATAAGACATTTGTACTCAGAGCCAGAGCTGGTTTCAGTTAACAAAAGGGTTAAGAGATATGGAATAAGTTGGATACAAAGGATATCAGTTCAGTGTAGAAGCAAAAGTAGTCTTACAGGTTAGTATCAAAAGGGTTAAACTGGTGCTTTACTGACCTTGAATGTTTTTTTTCTTTTCTTTTAGTTATTTCCAGTTAAATTCAACATGGTTTTCAAGTAATCCCCTGATAAGTCACCCTGTTGAAACAAGCAAGAAAACACGGATAATAAATATGTATTGACCATCAGAACACAGATTTAAACACATAAACACAATTCGTCACATACATATACTTACCCCTTCACACATACATCCATCCATCCATCCACAACATCATCATCATTCAATGTCTGTTTTTCATGATGGTATGGGTGAGATGGTTTCACAGAGCAGCATCAGGCTCCATTCTCTTGCTTTGGCATGGTTTCAATGATTGGACGCCCTTCTGAATGTCAACCAATATATTATTTTATCTTTTTTTTTTTTTACATATTTCAGTCATGCTGGAGCACTGGTCAAGAGTTTTAATTGAACAAATTGAGCCCAGAACTTTCTTTTTTAAAGCCTAGTACTTATTCTATTAGTCTCTTTTGCTGAACCACTAAGTTACGGGGACATAAAAACACCAACACTTGTTGTCAAGCAGTGATAGGAGAGACAGACACGAAGATACAGTATATATATATATATATACACACACATATGATGGGCTTCTTTCAGTTTCTGTCAACCAAATCCACTTTGGTTAGCCTGAGGCTATAGCAGAGGGCACCTGCCCAAGGTGCCATGCAGTGGGTCTGAACTCAAAACCATGTGGTTGGGAAGCAAGCTTCTTACTGTAAATTTCTTGATTTATCTTTCATGCCACTGCATGTGTGTGTGTGTGTGTGTGTGTGTGTGTGTGTGTGTATGTATGTATATATATATATATATATATATATATATATATCATTTAATGTCTGTTGTCCATGCTGGTAGGGGTTGGATGGTTTAGCCAGGGTTGATAAGCTGAGGGGCTGCACCAGACTCCAGTCTGATTTGGCATGGTTTCTATGGCTGGAGAAGAAAAAAAGCCATGACAAACATATACGGACACACACACACACATGCATACCTATACAAACAAACACATACTAACACAAACTTACACACAGACATTCTCATGCATTTTTACTTCCTTTGCAAGTGAGAGAGTCAAGTATTTATTTCTCCCTGCTTTGCCCTTTCATTACTCTCTCACCTCACACCACCCTTCTTATATTTCTTTCTCTCTCTCTCTCTCTCTCTCTCTCTCTCTCTCTCTCTCTCTCTCTCTCTCTCACACACACACACACACACACACACACACAGAGAAAATGAAGCCAGTCAATACCTACTTTAAGGAAACTTTCCAAAGTCTCTTTGTATGCTTTCTGAAACTCCTGCTTTATTTGTACCATATCAACCTCTGAACGAGATACGATAATCCGAATTACAGTTTTGTCATCAGTACCAAGTCCTTTCATAGCTTTGTACAGGGCACTGGCAAAAAACATGGCCTTGTTTCGAATGCATTGAACTAAAAAGAAAATATAAAAGAGATCAATACAACAGAAATGACAACAACAAAAAAACTAATCACTTTTTTATTCAGTCCCAGGACAGTTCTAATAAAGAACATCAGATTAAAGGAGCATCCACCCATGAAAATCCTATTTTTTTTTATTATCTATGTCTTCCCTTTTTTTTTTTTTTGTAAACAGTAAGGTTTGATTTAAAGAAGATTTAACTGCCATTTCTAGCAGATTGAGTGACCATATATTCTCGATCCTGGTCTAAATCATTGAGTTTAAATGTTGCCCCTACTGTCCCAAAATAAAGCATACATTAGAAAATGTAGTCCTAGATATACTGTTACACCTAAACACCAACCTACCACACAACTACACCCCAAGAAACCATATATATATGTCATACCACCACACACACACACAGCTCCCCCTATACTCCTCTATATACATAGATACTTCCCTATACCTGCACAATCCACCCTACCACCTCAAGTCTTTCTAATCCACCCCCATAGAACTGCATTCTTGTCTAGACTCTAATGTTTTGTTTTTCTATCTAACTGCCTTTTCTCATTCTTTCTATTTTTCCTACCACCTTTCTCATTTTTTTTTTTTTCTGATGAAGGACTAGCATCCAAAACGTCACAACCCACTTCCTTTTAAGCATTTAACTAATACAACATTTGTTAAAACTTCGCCCTGCTGTGTTGTCTTCTTTTTGTGTCCATTGCTTTGATGTACTAAACTCGGAAAAACAGGATGACCAGGAGTATAATGTCTTTGACCATCATGACTGGGCTGGGCCTAAAACAGTGAGTGCCTACAGTCAAACCCTGCCCATGCTACAAGTACAGTTGTAAGGCTAACAAGTTTACTTTACAATCACATGGTTCTGAGTTCAATTCCATTGCACGTCTTACCGGTGTGGCTATGTAGTAAGAGGTTTGCTTGCCACCCACATGGTTCTGGGTTCTGTACCACTGTGTGGCACCTTGGGCAAGTGTTTTCTATTATAGCCTTGTACCTTAACTTCTGGCTAAACCAACATTTTGGGTGTGGAATATAGCAGAGTAGAAACTGTGCAGTAACCAGTTGAGAAAATTATTATAATTATTATATATTATAATCATATTATTATATGGACGAGGACAGCTGTGTAAAGAAGTGCTGATCTCTAACTGTGGAAGAGGTAGAACCGAGAAAACACGAGTTGAGATGGTGAAGCATGATCTTTGAAAGCTGGGCCTCACGGAAGCAATGACTAGTGATTGAGACCTTTGGTGATATGTGGTAAGTAGCTTGCTTACGAACCACATGGTTCCAGGTCCAGTCCCACTGCGTGGCACCTTGGGCAAGTGTCTTCTACTTATAGCCTCTGGCTGACCAAAGCCTTGTGAGTGGATTTGTTAGACGGAAACTGAAAGAAGCCTGTCGTATATGTATGTGTGTGTATATGTTTGTCCCCCCCCAATATAACTTGACAACTGATGCTGGTGTGTTTACGTCCCCTTAACTTAGTGGTTTGGCAAAAGAGACCGATAGAATAAGTACTAGGCTTACAAAGGATAAGTCCTGGGGTCGATTTCCTTAACTAAAGGCAATGCTCCAGCATGGCCACAGTCACATAACTGAAACAAGTAAAAGAGTAAAGAGAGTTTGGCTGATGCTGGTGTTATGTAACTGGCAATCATGCCAGTGGAATGTAAAAAGCAACTTTGGAGCATTGGGCCTTACGGAGGCAATGCTGGTGTTGTGTAACTAGTGCCCATGCCGGTGGCACGTAAACCACCCTTTTGGAGCATTGGGTCTCAAGGAGGTAATGTGGCTGATGCTGGTGCAATGTAACCAGCACCTGATCGGGGTTGCATAACGAGCACCTGTGCTGGTGGTACGTAAAGAGCCCCCTCCTTCCAGTATTGGGATTCATACAGGCAACGACAAACGACCAAGACCTTTGGCAATATGCTGTGCTTGAAAAGAAGACCCATTAAGCCAAGTGAAATTGTAGTCATGCAACTGGGACCTGTACCAGCAACACGTAAAAGTAGCCATTACATTCTTGGAGTGGTTGGCATTAGGAAGGGCATCCAGCTAAACCCATGAACATGGTACCCCAACCTGGGCACTGTTGAAATAGGCAATCTACGAAATTAAACAAGAAAATGCAGACTGAATGTCTTACCTATGGCCAGCATACTGTTTTTGAGGTCTCCTGACATTTCTGATTTGATGACATCTTCTATATCCTTCTGTGATAATAAAATATATTCTTGGAAAATGGCTCGCAACTGAGAATAGCTCCTTGAACAAAGAATGGCATTAAAGCAAGATTCATCAGTTCCCCATTTCTTCTCTCCAGCCTTGTAAAGTTCTTCAGCATCTTGCTTAGCCTTGTTTCGATCAAAAGACTTCTTTTCAGCTCGGTTTCCTTGTACAAGACTGATTAACAGGTTCCTGAAGTGTCCTGATGTATCGCCTGCTATGTCATCTTCCAGACTGTTCTTGAACACTTAGAAGAAAAGGATCAAAGATATTGGTTTTAGGTTTAGTATATGCACGTATCAAGGAAATGATATATACACACATACTAAACCTAAATAGATAGCTATATAATAACTGGATATTTTATTTGCCTTATAATATGATAAATTTCTATGGAATGAAAAAGACAATTATAAAAAAATTAAATTAAGCCATTTGTTTTATAAACTACTTTGATTTCTTTTCGCTGTTGGTTTGTCCTGGTATAGATTGAAATGAAGAAAAATTTTAAATAATTAAATTAAGTCACTTACTTGTTTTATAAACTTCTTTGATTTCTTTCAGCTGTTGGTTTGTTCTGGTACAGATTATTTCAATCAAAGTTTTCTCATTTGTACCCAAACCCTGGATAGAAAAATTTTACCTGAGATATGTATGTTAAAAGAAAAGTCTCACAAGTGCATTTGGTCAAAGGAATCCATTGTGTATACATGTATATATCTATATCTGAATGTGGCCGATGCCAGTGCCGCCTTGACTGGCTTCCGTGCCAGTGGCATGTAAAAAGCACCAACTAATTGTGGTTGTTGCCAGCCTCGCCTGGCACCTGTGCTGGTGGCACATAAAAAGCATTGAGTGGTTGGCATTAGGAGGGGCATCCAGCTGTAGAAACACTGCCAGATCAGACTGGAGCCTGGTGCAGCCTTCTGGCTTCCCAGACCCCGGTTGAACTGTCCAACCCATGCTAGCATGGAAAACGGACGTTAAACAATGATGATATCTATGTTCGTGTGTTTGTATTTGTCCCCCTCATCACCGTAGACAGCTGGTGTCGGTGTTTTTAAGTCCTTGTAACTTAGCAGTTCAGCAAAAGAGACTGATAGAAATAAGTACTAGGCTTAAAAAATTAAGTCCTGGGGTCAATTTCTTTGACTAAAACCCCACAAGGTGATGCTCCAGCATGGCCGCAATCAAATGACAAGTAAGAAGAATAAAAGAGTAGTTATATATTAAATGTTCTGATCTCATCATCATCATTTAACGTCCGCTTTCCATGCTAGGATGGGTTGGACGGTTCAACTGGGGTCTGGGAATCCAGGAGGCTGCACCAGGCCCAGTCTGATCTGGCAGTATTTCTACAGCTGGATGCCCTTCCTAACATCAACCACTCTGTGAGTGTAGTGGGTGCTTTTTACGTGCCACCGGCACAGGTGCCAGGCGAGGCTGGCAACGGCCACGACCGGTTGGTGCTTTTTACATGCCACTGGTACGGAGGCCAGTCGAGGCGGCGCTGGCAACCGCCACGTTTGGATGGTTCTTTTACATGCCACCAGCACTGGTATCACAACTTTATTTATATTCTTACTGTCTGTATTTAGAGGGAGGGGCTGGCCACATGACTTTTGACAGGACTCTGAGACCAAATTGCATTAAGTGGTTTAAGTTCTGGTCTAAAGGAGGCAAGACAGAGGCAGCTCTCATAAGTTAATGATTTCAATGGCTCTTTGATACAGGCACAAAAAACAATTTCAAAACAAGGTACAGTTGAGAAGTTTTGTTTCTTTAGTACACACAAGCTTATCAAAATGCAAGAATTATTTACATTATTTACATTCAACAGATATTTGTCCTAATCTTGTTTGTTGTTAACACAACGTTTCGGCTGATATATTCTCCAGCCTTCATCAAGTGTCTTGGGGAAATTTCGAACATGGGTTCTCATTATCATCATCATCATTATTGTTATTATTATTCAGGTCACTGCCTGGAATCAAACTCGGAATCTTGGGGTTGGTAACCTGCGCTCTTAACTACTACACCATAAATAATGCACATAATTCCTCATCTCTTAAATATAGAACTGTAAAATGCAAGAACTTTAGAGAATAATTATTACCAATGCTGACCACCATTAATTCCTTTGGGTTTTGACTTTTCTGTCTTTTGGACCCTATTAAATCTAAAGTTATGTAAGATAGGAATTGGGGACATGCTGTGCTTGAAAAGACCTGGCAAGCTAAGTGAGATCTTAGCTATGGCCAATGCCAGTGTTGCATAACCAGACCATTTAAGAGTTCTCTTCAATTATCGGACAATGTGCTGTGCTTTTGAAGATCTATTGAGTCAAGTAAAATCGCTGTCATGGCTGATGCCAGTGGCACCTGTGCCGGTGGCATGTAAAAAGCACCATTCAAGTGTGGTCGATGCCAGTGCCACCTGACTGGCACATGTGTCGGTGGCATGTAAAAAGCATCATTTGAGTGTGGTTAATGCCAGTGCTACCTGATTGGCACCCGTCCCAGTGGCACATAAAAAGCATCATTCAAGCAAGATCGATGCCAGTGCCATCTGACTGGCCCCATGCCAGTGGTATGTAAAAAGCACCCAGTATACTCTCAGAGTGGCTAACATTAGGAAGGGCATCTAGCAGTAGGAACCTTCCCAGATCAGACTGGAGCCTGGTGCAGCCTCCTGTCTTGCCATCCTCAATCAAACCATCCAACCCATGCCAACATGGAAAGCAGACATTAAACAACAATGATAATGATGAAACTATATTCTTTTCTCATCCAACTTACCTTCATGGCTTTATTTAGATTGGTGGCATCAAATTCAACTGGTGTCATACAAAGACCAAGAATTGTATCACAGAAACAACCACTAAGTTCACTTTTCAATTCTTTTATTAAATCCTGTGAATAAAATGGTTTCAGAAATTATAATCTTTTGGCTTCTGTCTGCATGGTTTATTTCTGGTGTTGAATGTGAAGGCAGCTGTTATTGTTTAACCAAATTACACCTGAATGAGCAGAGCTGCAACAACAACTCCCCTGCTCTTCTATATTGTCCTTGGCTGAACAGCCACTTCAGGCGCCAGAACCCTTCACATCCATCAAGATGAAGTGGCTCAATTACAAGCTACAAATCTCCGACTTGGATACGAGATAAGCAGAGGAGACAGTCTGGATTAAAATTAGAATATAGCAGAGAGTGTCAGGGACAAAATTAGCATACAGGAGGCCCAATATTATATAGGATCCAAGATGATTCTTTGAAACATTTTCTTGGACAAAAAATGCATCATATGTGCCATCAAATACGAAATTTAGCTTTCCCCCCTTTAAATCCAGAGTTCAAATCATCTAAGAACTGCTTTTGATTTTTATATCGCCAATTTCAGTAGAATATGCAAATCCATTTCAATATCTGATTGCAAAGAACAAAAAACAAAAAAAAAACAGGATGGTCACGGCTGGTATGCATTTGATCATAGATTTGGTTGATACAACAGCTGTGGGAATCCTGGGGCTTCAAAACAAAAGTGTGCTAACTCACCTTTCCAAACATGGTCTTAAAGGTTAGCTTTATTTTCTGTCTTTGGTCGCATGATCGATGGGTTATTACATCAATGATGGCATCTTCATCAGTACCTATAAAAATAAAAACAAATATATTTTTCTTTCATAATTTAATGTTGTTACGCTGTCACTCAGGGTCCAAGGCCTTCTGATTCCACCACAGGCCCTAACTCGCGACGACGATGCTCAGCAAACCAGAAATCCACCACGGAAAGTGGGGAAGGCGGCGAACGCAGCCAGGAACCAACACAATGACAACAAAAGAAAGAGACACAGCAGAAGTTGCGTAATTTATCAATTTTTTTTCAAAACAAAATCAAAGCATTCCAAAACAAAGGTTGACAAATCATGTACAGAGTTCGAAGAACAATCATTTGAATTTCGAAAAACCAAATCAAATGCATTTAAACATAATACAGAGTTAAAAAAAAACAAATCATTTAACATTTGACACAATACTGTTCGGTCTTTTTTTTTTCAAGACAAATCGTTTTGTTTACATTTAACACAAAGTTCAAAATCAGCAGTCTCTTAGAGCTCTACTCTCCTCCCCTTTTTTTTTAACACAACAGTTCACAAAGTTCCGTCTGCTTTTTAAAACAAAAACATTTCCAGGTTCTTTTTCTTTTTCTTCCTTTTCTTTTCTTTTGAAAACAGCCCACAACATGTTTTTTTTTCTTTTTTTCTTTCTCTTTCAATCATTTAAACATCGAAATTCAAAACACAAATAAAACATTACCGCATATTCCTCGCCTGCAACACCCCCTGACATCACAAAACTTCCACTATAACAGTCCGGCTTCTTTATGTCTCTCTCTGCCCCTTCACTGTCATCTTCCTTACTACCTCTCTCTCTCACACTCACTGTGTCTCTCTCTAGACCACGCCTGTCATCTTTGTTGCTGCCTCTCGCCGACTCCACCATCTCGAACTCACTCCCTTGTCCACTCCGCTCACACAACCCTCTCACGGTTTCTCGTTGACTGCTCCTTGCCAACTGACTAACTAACTTAATGCTAGCCGTATTTATAACGGGTAGCATTTTTTTTTTTTTTAACTTTCCGTGACTATGTGGGGATTATAGATCAATGCTGCCTAGGACCATTAATAATCGTGGTCTTTGACAGGACAATGGTATTTCCTTTGTCCTAAACAACTGGAGCGCCGGTTCAATTCCAACAAATGGAACAAGGGGCATAATGTTTTCTGTTCGTTTACTTTTTCTTGCCTCCATAACAATATTTTAAGTCAAAAAACAATATTTAGTTATTAAGCCTCTGAATTCAAATCCTGCTGAAATCCTCTTTGTCGTACATCTTCAGTGGTGGTGGTGAGGGTATATCTTCTACATTTTGACTTTTATTTATTTCAGTCTTTACACTGCTACCATGCTGGGGCACCACCTTGAGAGGTTTAATGAAGCCAAACTGCTAAGTTATGAGGACACAAATAAACCAACAAGTATCACAGTTGATATACTGTATTTTTACTTAATTTTGGGGGAGTTAAAATTTGGAAAAAAGGTTTTGCACAGGATTATAATACTATCCATGTATACTGTATTTTTACTTAATTTTGGGGGGGGTTAAAATTTGGAAAAAAGGTTTTGCACGGGATTATAATACTATCCATGTATGAGAAACTCCCAAATTTTTTTAACCTAAATTTTGACAAAAAAAGGGTTCCTTATACACATCAAAATACAGTAATTCTAAGAAATCACTATTTTAAAGAACTAAGGTTAAGCAAAGGAACTAAATGATAGAAAACAGAATTCTTGTTTTTATATCCACATCATCTCTGATGAAATGTATGAGATGAGATGTTATTGAGGCAATATTCTATGGTCAGAATCCCTTCCTGTTACGAATCCTTGCTTGGTTTCCCTCAGCCTATTTGAACACTCTCCTGTACATTGACACAATTGTATGTGTGCACCTTGTCAAAAACTGACCTCCATCTAATAAAAAAAAATCCTGCCCTATTTCGAGTAAAAGAACCCAATACTTGTCATTATGGAAACAGATTCATTTAAGTTATAAAGTTCATTAAGTGCTTACCAAAGCCCTTCATAGCTTTCTGTAGCATTTTTGCATCACTTTCAGGGTCAAATGGATTATAAGGAAACACTGTAGGATCTTCCTGGAATATAAGAGTATTTTAGAGGTTAAATAAAACAAATATGGTTATTTTGCATTTTAAATCGTGAAAATATTAAGTATTTTAGAGGCTAAATAAAACAAATATTGTTACTTTGCATTTTAATTGAGAAAATATTAAGTATTTTAGAGGCTAAATAAAACAAATATTGTTATTTTGCATTTTAATTGAGAAAATATTAAGTATTTTAGAGGCTAAATAAAACAAATATTGTTATTTTGCATTTTAAATCGTGAAAATATTAAGTATTTTTGAGGCTAAATAAAACAAATATTATTTTGCATTTTAATTGAGAAAATATTAAGTATTTTAGAGGTTAAATAAAACGAGTATTGTTATTTTGCATTTTAATTGAGAAAATATTAATTATTTTAGAGGCTAAATAAAACAAATATTATTTTGCATTTTAAATTGAGAAAATATTAAGTATTTTAGAGGTTAAATAAAATGAATATTGTTATTTTGCATTTTAATTGAGAAAATATTAAGTATTTTAGAGGTTAAATAAAACGAATATTGTTATTTTGCATTTTAATTGAGAAAATATTAAGTATTTTAGAGGTTAAATAAAACGAATATTGTTATTTTGCATTTTAATTGAGAAAATATTAAGTATTTTAGAGGTTAAATAAAACAAATATTGTTATTTTGTATTTTAATTGAGAAAATATTAAGTATTTTAGAGGTTAAATAAAATGAATATTGTTATTTTGCATTTTAAATCATGAAAATATTAAGTATTTTAGAGGTTAAATAAAACAAATATTATTTTAATTGAAGGAATTTACCCCAGTATTTATTTTTTAAATTTGTCTTTTTTTCTTCTTTTTTTTTTGTAAAATCTGGTATCAGTCTGTTTTGCTGAACTGCCAAGTTACAGGGATGTAAACACACAAACACCGGTTGTCAAGTGATAGTGGGGGACAAACACACAAACAATATATATATATATATATATATATACAAGACAGGCTTCTTTCAGTTTCTGTCTACCAAATCCACTCACAAGGCTTTCGTTGGTCTGAGGCTATAGTAGAAGACACTTGCCCAAGATGCCATGCAGTGGGACTGAACCCAGAACTTCTTACCATGCAGCCACACCTACCATATTGATGTTGACCTACACTAACTTTGTTTCAATCAATTTTGGAAATAAAGAATTTAGCAAAATAACTGGCACTCTGTTGGTTATGATGGGTTCAGTCCCACTGTGTGGCACCTTGGGCAAGTGTCTTCTACTAAAATTCTCAGACCAACCAAAGCCTTGCGAGTGGATTTGGTAGACAGAAACTGAAAGAAGCCTGTCGTGTATATTTATATGTTTGTGTGTGTGTGTTTGTGTATGTATTTGTCCCCCACCTGTTGATCCAATCAGTGGAGCAGCTTGCTTGTGAAATTAACATGCAAGTGGCTGAGCACTCCACAGACATGTGGTTCTCAGAGAGATTCAGTGTGACACAGGATGTGACTAGGGCTGGCCCTTTGAAATACCATTGCTACTCCTTTTTTACCAGCTGGGTTGACTGGAGCAATGTGAAATAAAGTGTCTTGCTCAAGGACACAATATGCCACCAGGAATCAAACTCATGACCTTACGAACATAAGGTGAGTACCCTAACCACTAAGCCACGTGCCTTCAATGGCTCAGCAATCCTGTTATAACTTCACAGCTTTTTTAATTGCTGAGGAGGAATACCAGGTTGACAATAAAATATTGAAGTGTTCTGTACAATAGGCACAGGAGTGGCTGTGTGGTAAGTACCTTGCTTACGAACCACATGGTTACAGGTTCAGTCCCACTGTGTGGCACCTCGAGCAAGTGTCTTCTACTATAGCCTCGGGCTGACTGAAGCCTTGTGAGAGTGGATTTGGTAGACGGAAACTGAAAGAAGCCCTTCATATATATGTATATATATATGTGTGTGTGTGTGTGTGTCAGTGTTTGTCCCCCCCCAACCACCCAACATCACTTGACAACCGATGCTGGTGTGTTTACGTCCCCATAACTTAGTGGTTCGGCAAAAGGGACCAATAGAATTAGTACTAGGCTAACAAAGAATAAGTCCTGGAGTTGATTTGTTCGACTAAAGGTGGTGCTCCAGCATGGCTGCAGTCAAATGAGTGAAACAAGTTAAAGAGTAAAAGTTATAGAGAACATCGTACTGGTTAAGAAAATACTGTATGTTATTGACTGTGGGCTGTAATGTAATGACCGATGAAATGCTGTACTGTTATAAGAAGTACAATAAATCTATACTAACCTGTACATCTTCGGATTCCATTTTCACTTCTTTATCTAATTGCTTTACACTTTTATTCTTAACTGACTGCACCAGAGCCTTTCCTCCTGAAGTGGTTTTATAATATAGACATGATAAAAGTACACACACAGAGACACAAAAAGAGTACTCAATGGAAAATAGTATTGTGACACACACACACACACACACAGAGCATAAGACAGTGTTTGTAAACTTCATGTGATGTATTGGCAGAATGGTTAGACTGTTTTGTGACTCTTTATACCTCACAAAATAAATAGTCCATCATTGTCTTTGTAAATTTACACAGTTCAGTGTTTTGTAATTCTATCCACTTAAAACAAGCTTTAGAATTCAATAGAGGTATTATTTCAGTTGGTGATTCTGACATGAAATAGGATGTGCGCTAGAAGAGTTTTATTATTTTACTATAAGTGGGGGAGGTTAAATGCTTTAGCCAAGAATTCTTTGAGATAGTCATGAGATCATATAATTTGTAAAGTAATAGGAATGCTCATTTTAAGCTGATTTTGGTAGAGATTCTGCTATGTAGAATTTGGTCTTTACCCTTTTACTAACAGATTACTCATATAAATAAGGCGGCGAGCTGGCAGAAACGTTAGCACGCCGGGTGAAATGCCTAGCAATATTTCATCTGCCGTTACGTTGTAAGTTCAAATTCCGCCGAGGTCGACTTTGCCTTTCATCCTTTCGGGGTCGATTAAATAAGTACCAGTTAATCACTGGGGTCAATGTAATCGACTTAATCCCCATGTCTGTCCTTGTTTGTCCCCTCTATGTTTAGCCCCCTGTGGGTAATAAAGAAATAGATTATTCATATAAATGCATGGAGGAATTTTTGTCACAAAACTACTTTAACTACAAGGTAAATACAACTAAAATCTGAGATATAAAGTTATATAAATTTTGTTTAAACATATGGCAAAAAATGTCCAAAGTCACTGAATTTGTCTTCTATATTCCTTTGCATACATTTTGTAAAGTAATCCTATTACACTGGAATAAGCAAAAGTAAATTGTCAGTGTATTTTGAATCATGAGGATGATTGATAAGAAGCAGTTGATCATCATCATCATCGTTTAACGTCTGCCTTCCATGCTAGCATGGGTTGGACGATTTTGACTGAGGGCTGGCAAACCAGATGGCCGCACCAGGCTCCAATCTTGATCTGGCAGAGCTTCTACAGCTGGATGCCCTTCCTAACACCAACCACTCCGAGAGTGTAGTGGGTGCTTTTTACATGCCACCAGCATGGGGCCAGTCAGGTGGTACTGGCAATGACCTCGCTCGAATCTTTTTACACATGCCACCGGCACAGGTGCCAGAAAGGCGATGCTCGTAATGATCACACTCGAATGGTGCCCTTTTACGTGCCACCAGCATGGAGCCAGTTGGCTGCTCTGGCAATGATCACACTTGGATGGTGCTCTTGGCACCCTACTAGCACGAGAACAAGTGCCAGTAAGGCGATGCTAGTAACAGTCACACTTGAATGGTGCCCTTTTATGTGCCACTGGCACGGAAGCCGGTTAGCCGCTCCGTCAACGATCACCCTCATATGATGCTCTATGGTGCTCTTTGCACCCCGCTAGCACAGATGCCAGTCGTCGAATTTAATTTTGATTGTGATTTCACTTGCCTCAACAGGTTTTTGCAAGCAGAGTTTAGTGACCAAAGAAGGAAAAGGTGAGCAGTATTTTAAATGTTTTCACTGCATACTCTTTCTAGAAATCACTACTTTCACAACAGCTGTTTGGTATTGTTTAAACACTTGGCATTTGCAGTAAACAGTAGTAACAGTAAATAATAGTAACAGTAAATAATAGCATTTGAATTTCTGCACATCCACTACACACAACTGCAAGGAAGTCCAGAGGGAAATTAGAATATTTTAAGATATACATGTATATATGTGTAACAAAAGAAAATTAATTATAAATAAGGGAAAAAGCCATATGGTAACTTGCCCATGACATTTAAATCAGGAGGTTTTCCACCAGAGACTAAGGCTAAAATTATCTTTAGGTAATCTCCTGAGATATCACCCTGTAAAATAAATAACAAAATATCAATATGACATGCTAAATAAAACGGAATTTCCAATAGGAAAAATCAATTCTACTGCAAAACAAGAGATGCAGGCATGATCCTTTAGTACATACACCTCTCTCTCTTTCTCTCTATACATATATATATACACACACACATCACATATATACACACACATACAGCACACATTATATATAAATAAATAAAAAGCTGAAGGATTTCAAGATATTCGACTTACTAAGAACCTCATTTATAGACAGTATATCTTTAACTTTTGATTGATTTAATCACTCATTGACATTAAGTATATTATTCTTAGACATGTATGACATGGCCCCAATCATCTGGATTTGAACTAGCAACAGCAGTATAGAAGAAAACTCTAAGAGACATTGTTGTTAACTGTGATGAAGATGAACAAAAAATGCATCTCACCATAAACAGTTTATGACCCAAACCTAGACCCCCATATCTACGGCGTTCGCCGCTGGAATAAGGAGTGGTTGGAGATCATGCGGTCGTTAGCTTCAAATCGCCAGGCCTGGTCGGCATTTGTGAGAGATGCAGCATTGAGGATGAATGAAGCCAGCTCAACCCACCCCGGGTGAATGCTGTCTCAAGTCAAGTCAAGTTAAGTTATGACCCAAACAACAGATTGCTGCAGTAAATTGATTCTCTAAAGAGCAGGCAAGTGAAATGCAGCCACCTCAGTTTAAAATATGTTGTACATCCATATCTGGGCATGGCCTCTCAATGTCCCATGTCAAGATACCTCATGATATTTCATCTGATGATTGCCGTCCATGAAGTTTGAAGTAATGGAAAAGTAGTTAACTCCAGCAACACTGGTTCAATGCATTTCAACAAGAATGATAACATCAGATGATTTGATCTTTAATATGTTTCTTTATTACCCACAAGGGGCTAAATATAGAGGGGACAAACAAATTAAGTTAATTACATCGACCCCAGTGCGTAACTGGTACTTAATTTATCGACCCCGAAAGGATGAAAGGCAAAGTTGACCTCAGTGGAATTTGAACTCAGAACGTAACGGCAGACCACTTACTTGGACAAGAGTTTCTGCACTTGTTTATCAGTATATAGAAAGAAAAATTCAAGAAACTGTCATCAGAGCCATAGTAACTGACCAGATGCAGGCTGTTAAAGGTCAAATCAACTGATGTTATTCTTGTTGAAATGCATTGAACCAGTGTTGCTGTAGTTAACTACTTTTTCCTTACTTCAAACTTCGTGGACGGCAATCATCAGATGAAAAGTCAATTGTGAGATATCTCAATACTAACAGACTTTCTTTTTCAGAGTAGTCATGCTGCTAACTTCCTGCTTGTTTGAAACCATCAGTTGCGCCTTTAATTCTTCCTGATCTTGATGCTTTTGTCAGGTCATCTTGTTTGGTTAATCTGGTCACTTACATTTTGCCAAAACCTCTTGTTCTCAAGGCGGCATTTCAAAATAGATTCCTCATCATCAATATTTAATAGTTTTTTTTCCATTCCTACAGAAATCAATGAGCCAGAAGGGCCATGCTGAGCCCCAATGTCTGCTTTGACATGGTTTCTACAGCTAAACAACCTTCCTAATGCCAACCACTTTACAGAGTGTAAAAGGTGGGTGCTTTCTTCCTGGCACCAGTACTAGTAAGGTCACCAAATGCATAAAACAGAGGGACAGGAGCAGGTGTCTTGTTTAAGAATTAAATTCATGGTTTACCCTTCCGGAAAGAGAGAGAATATGAATATATTGTCGTGTGTGTGTGTGTGTGTGTCACCATTTGACAACTGGTGGTGGATAGTTTACAAGCCCATAACTTAGCAGTTTGGCAAGCAGACACTGACAGAATAAGTACCTGGTTTCACAAAAAAATAAGGTACGGAGCTCAATTTGATTGATTAAATCCTTCAAAATGGTTCTCTCACATGGTTTTCTAATGACTAAGATGAGTAAAAGATTAAAGAACATATTTTTTATACATTAAGTGATGTAAATGATTTGTAAAATAAGAGAGAAAGAGAGGAAAAGAGAGAGAAGAGGAGAAAAAGAAAGAGGGGAGAGAGAAAGGGAGAGGGGGAGATGTGAGGGGAGGAAAGAGAAAGAGGAAAAGAAAGAGTAGGGGAGAGAAGGATAAGGGAGCGAAGGAAAGAGAAAGAGGGAGAGAGAGAAGGGGAGAAAAGGAGAGAGAAGGGGAGAGGGGAGGGGAGGAAAGAGAAAGAAAAGGAGGGAGGGAGAGAAGGGGACAAAAGGAAAGGGAGGAGAAGGAAATGGAGAGTCAGAGAGAAAATGGGAGGGAGAGGGAAGGAAAGAGAAATAGAGAAAGAAGAAAAAAGAGAGGAAGGGAAGGACGAAGAGAACTTACAGATATATAATCTTCCAGTTTTTGGCTTGCGAGGTTGAAGAATTCTTTCTTAATCTGCACCATATCAATTTCACAGCGTGACGTAACAACTCTGACCAAAGTGTCATCATCCGTGCCCACACCTTGCATCGATTTCATCAGTTGACGAGCAAAATAGTTGGCTTTGTTTTGGACACATCGCACTTTAATGAGAAGAAAATCAGACTAGACAAACCAGATTGGAAACAGATGTGTTTTGAGCATGATTTATTGAAGTTCAAATTGTATATTCGTCCGGATTAAACTAAATTAAATAGTATCAAAATAACTATTCCATTTTTTGCCTTTTTAATTAGGTTCAAAATCTATTATTTTTTTAGATAAATGGAAAAGGAAATTGTGACATAAAAGGTTTCCTCTCTTATGTGTGTGATTGTATGTGTGTGTGTGTGTGTGTGTGTGTATGTGTATATATATATATATATATATATATATATATATATATATATGCACAATATATTTATACATACACATACTTTGATAGGTTTCGGCCATTATTGGCCCAGGCCATGTCTAACTTAATAGCACCATGCATACGGGAAATTGTGGATTTTCTCTCACATGTGTGTGTGTATATATATATATATATATATAAGTTCAGCAAAATTTAGATTCAGATGAATATGGTACTTAAGTTAAAGGCACCAGAATTTTGTATGGTATTATCCATATAAATCCATGGGGTGATTACAATCAAAATAAGCAACAAGTATATCTGAGGTAAAGTGGTACAATCGTTTCATGCTACTTCATTTTATTAAACACTGTAAGCATTACATCAGTTTTAAAATGTTGAGCAATTTTCAGCCACCTTTAGAAATTTTCCAAACAATCAGACAATGCACATTCTTGTCCCTAATTCATGTGCCAACATTATAAAGAGGGTAGATATACAGACAGAGAGGTTGATTTCCTCCTTAAGAACATTTTAAGACATTTTAAAACTGATGTAATGCTTAGTGTTTAATAAAATGAAGTAGCATGAAACGATCGTACCACATTACCTTGGATATACTTGTTGCTTATTTTTTGATTATATATTTATATTCACACACACACACACACACATATATATACACATAACATACATACATATATTTGTTGAAAGAACAAAACAGGTAATAATAAACAGTTGACAACTGAAGAGGAGTTAAGACTTCTTTTGGTATTTTATCCCTTACTCAACTCTCGTTATGTGTTTACGTATTTTTCACTCCTTGGTGATGTCCTGTACTTATCGTGTATTTTGTACTATTTTGTTTACATATTTTTCACTCGTTTGTGATGTCCTGTACACAATGGGTGTTCCTTAAGCCATCTCCCCTTCTTCCTAGCTCTCCTCTGTGACCCCTCTGTCCAGCATTTGCCATGATTGATTGCTAGCCACTAAACCATTTTTATTTTCTCTCCCTGTTTCTTTCTGTGTTCCTTTCTGTCGAAGAGCGTAGGCTCGAAATGTAAAAGACTTTCTCACTTCCCGAGCGTTAAACTAATACGTCTGTTTGTTGTTTACACACCTGTCTTCGTCTTTTGTTTTTTCGTAAATTCTCACTATATATATAGTTATATATATATTCTTTCCCTGTTTATTTCTGTGTTCCTTTCTGTCAAAGAGCATAGGCTCGAAACGTAAAAGACTTTCTCACTTCCCGAGTATTAAACTAATACATCTATTTGTTGTTTACACACCCAACTTTGTCTTTTGTTTTCTTTTTTGTAAATTCTCACTATTCTTTATACACACACACACACATATATATATACATGCATTTACTGGTTATTCTTCCTATTTCTACTCTAAGTTTCTGCATCATAGGTTTCATCAGATTACAATCAGATAATCATTATCGCCATTTGATATTAAATTTGCCATACTGGCACAAGGTGAACAGTTCAACTGGAACAGATGTGTCCAAAGACTGCACCAACCTTCAATATCTGTTTTGGCATGATTTCTATGGCTGGGTGCCCTTCTTATTGTCAACCACTTTACTGAGTGTACTGGGTACTTTTTCAGTAACATTACCAAGTCACTTGTAAGACAAGACCCTTCCACCGATTGGAGATGTAGTATTGAGGAAGGTGATTAGAGGAGCAGATAAATGAATAATAACCGAAAAGTAAAAAAACTGTTATCCCACATCCTAACCCTTTAGTATTCATGCTGGACATATCTGGCCTAGATATTCTGTTTTAATGTTCAAACCGGCCAGATCTGACCTCTCACACCTAACAAACAATGTAATTCTAAAACCAATAATCACATCATCTAAATCTTGAAGCCACAATATAATGCATGATAAATTCAAATGAATGTGAACAGTCCTCAGTCGAACCGTCCAACCCATGCCAGCATGGAAAGCAGATGTTAAATGGCGACGACAATGTGAACATATAAGCATTTCATTTGACAGTAATTTGAATGTTAAAGGGTTATAAAGGTAGGCTACATGACACCTTTCCATCAAAAAACTTTGACCTAAGCATGACCAAGTGGTAAAAAAATTTGTTTTGAGTTAAGTGGTTTTAGGTTCAATCCCACATGGAACAATGGGTAACTGGCTTCGGCCATAACCTCTGGTTGACCAATCCTTTGAGAGTGAATTTGATAGATGCAAACGGAAGCTCAACTTCTAGCATTTTTCATTGTTTTAATCCTTTTATCCTTTTACTTGTTCCAGTCATTTGACTGCAGCCATGTTGGAGCACCGCCTGAATGCTCACTTTTCCATGCTTACAAAGGTCAAATGAAATTTATTGAGGGAGATAATCTATGGCTGAATGCCCTTCCTGTAACCAACCATCACCAGTTTTCAAGCAAGGTAATATTTCCTGGACACGTTGTTGCAGAATATCGGAAATGAACGACACTGCTTGTATAACAGAGACAATCATTTACAACTATTGCATGACCTTAAGACAAAAAGGCACAAACATTAACACACACACAGAGGTTTCTTTCAGTTTCCATCTACAAAATCCACTAAAAAGATTTTGGTTAGCCTGGGGTTTTAGTATAAGACATGTACCTAAGGAGCCATACAGTGGAACTAAACCTGGCACCATGTGGATGGGAAGCAAGGGACTGAACCCCAAACCATGAAACTGGGAAGCAAACTTCTTAACCACACAGCCATGCCTTTACCTATAATAGATATAATTTATCAAAATCCTTAAAGGTGGTGCCCCAGCATGGCCACGATAGAATGACAAACTTGCAAAAGAATAAAATCAAATAAAAAGAATCAAAACACAAACCAATAGCAAGCATGCTAGTCAAAAGATCTCCGCTGAGTTCACTCTTCAGGGCGTCCTCAATGCTCTTACGGGATATCTTTGCATATTCGGCAAATGTGGCCCTCAGCTGAGGGTAGCTCCGAGTGATGAGAATGGTATGGAATTTTGACTCATCGGTTCCCCATTTGCCTTCCCCGGATTGGTACATTGCTTTAGCATCCTGGTTGGCTTTGTTCCGGTCCACTTGTTTGCTTTCGCTTCGGTTGGCAGTCACCAGTGCCACAAGGAGTCTCTTGAAGTGTCCTGATGTTTCGGAAATTATGTCTTTCTCTAAGTCTCGATTGAAAACTGAAGGAGTAAAAGAACATGGGAAAAAAAATAAATACTATTAATATAAAAATAGAAAATAGTAATATTTTAGGTACAAGTGTAGCAGTGCATTTAAAAAGCTTACTTCTCAGACATGTGTATGCGTGTGTGTGTGTGTATATATATATATATATACTATATATAGTATATATATAGTCGCCATGATAGATCGTAAGCCACTACACACATTTTTTTCTCCCCTTGTTTTTTTCTGCGTCCCTTTCTGTAGAAGAGCGTAGGCTCAAAACGTAAAAGACTTTTTCTATTCCTGAGCATTATACTACTACAGCTGTTTGTTTTGTACACCACCTGTCTTTGTCTTTTGCTTTTTTCGCAAATTCTCCCTTTCTCTCTCTCTCTCTCTATATATATATACATATATACACTCACACACACACACACAAGGTGTTTCAAAAAACTTGATATCATTTCGCAATTTAATAACTTTTCCAGTTCTTGTTCAAGTAGCTTTAAATTTTAACAGCATGTGTAGAAACAGGTTAAAATTTTATGTTTAGTGTTTGATAAGTTTATCTTTTCAGGTATAGAAATGGCATTCACTGAAAGAAAAAAGGCATTTTGTATGTTGGGGTATGCTCAGACACAGTCGAGCAAGACTGTTCAGGGTGCATTTGCGAGGGAGTTCTCTAAAAAGTCACCAACAGGAATGCAAATTTGGACATGGCAGAAAAAATTCAAAGAGGGAGGCTGTCTGTGCAGGGCAAAAGGATCTGGATGACCACTAACATCGGAAGAGACAGTTGACTGGGTTCGCCAAAAACTCTTGTGAAGCCCCAAGAAGTCCATCAGAACAAGTCTGGAAACCCAAATCCTTCCAACGACAGTTTGGTGCATCCTGAGGAAATGCTTGCTAATGAAACCTTACAAGCTGCAGCTCATTCAGACCATAATGGCAGATGACCAGCGAAAGTACAAACATGGGGCTATGTGAAGGGCCTGGTGTATGTCACCCCACTTCCTGCAAACCTAGAGGAACTCAAGCAGAGAATCACTACTGCACTGAAGACTGTTACCCAAGACATGCTGCAGTGTGTTTGGGAGGAGCTGGACTACCGACTTGACGTGGGCCGTGTTTCAGGTGGTGCACATATTGAACATTTGTGAAATAGTTCATGGAATCCACATACCTTTGAATTTTTCATTGAAATTTGGAGGAATAAACCTTATGTTGCTCAACATTAAGCTTGTTTAGTTTCAATTGATTTGACTATGTAGTTTCTGTGATATTTACATCTCAAATGATATTAAATTTTTTGAAACACCCTGTGTGTGTGTGTGTGTAGTGTTAGGTGTGATGTACAGAATTAAATATTGAAAAAAATTTGTCAGAATTTTGGAAAGAACTTTTTTTAATATTATATCTTCATTTTCATATTAGCGCTTTCGTTTGTCTTTCAAACTTGTCAAATACAATTCTGTGAATATACAGATATCTTGCTCATTTATATAAAACAGATGTTTTCTTTGGATATATATAGACAGACAGATATATGCCATAATTTCAATGTCTAATTTTTCATGCTTGCACATGTCAAACAGATTAAAGAGGTAGATTTTTCTATGTCCAAGATACCTTTCCTGTTACCAACTCTTACCTATTTCCAAAACCATGGTCAGACAAGGTTTTCACAGAATATTGGAAATGAATATCATTAACAATTACATGCTATCAAGTCAAGAACACACACACGTGTGTGTGTGTGTGTAACAGTAGCACCCCAGCATGGCTGAAGCTCTTGCACTGAAACTAGTAAAGAAAATATATATTTACACACACACACACACACATATATATATTTATATTAATGTTCGTTATGATAAAAACAATTTTACATTAATCTGATGGGTTACTCTACTCTTATGTAGAGTGCAAATTTATTATTCTTAAACAAGAATATCACAGACGGTAACTTCAAAATTTCAGACAGCTAAGCCATTGCTGGATGATGGCCGCGCTGGTTGAAACTTCGAAGTCACTGACAAAGATATTATTGCTTAAGAAAAATTTCTGTGAGCATCTTTCAATTTCCATCAACTAAATTCACTCACAAGCCTTTGGTCAGCCTGGAGTGAGAGTAGAAAACATTTTCCCAAGGTACTGTGCAGGAGACAGACACCCCAAAACTACATGATTTCAAAACAAATCTTTTAGTTAGACAACCATGCCCATCCCTTCTTAATCATACAAATGTGTAACTGTACATAATGATGGAACAGAATCAGTTACTCCATCTGTTTAACACCCGTAGACATGTTTACAAAGTCAGAAAACAGCACAGCTCCCATGGCTTTCGGAAACATATTTTCACGCTAAGAGTTGCTGAAGCATGGAACAAACTGCCGGCATCAGTTGTTAGCTGACAGAGCACTGCATCCTTCAAAACTTCCATGCTTCCTGAGATTCGACAACACTACACCTGATTTTCTCCCCTCCATACACACGCAAGCATGTATCTGACTCATACACCGTTCGCTTTCCAGACATTTGTACATTACCGCATATACTTTATATGCACTTTTGACAAGTTGTGGTGCACCTGAGCACTGTATTCAATAATTTCATTATTATTATTATTATTATAACTTACTTTTCTTATAAGTTGAAATGATTTCTTTGATTTGAGCATTTGAACGTGTGCAGAGGATCTCAATAAGGACGGTTTCATCAGTTCCAAGACCCTGGAAGAAATTTCAGCAACTGAGTAACTCATAAAACATAATGCGCTGAGATGGGATTATTCTTCTAGAATAATACGGTAACCTTCAACAAAGGAAATACAAGAGATACTGGCTGAATGGATGTAGGTACATTCATCATTATCCAGTAACGTAGCTAGAGTGTGTGCCACTTGGGGCAGCCCTTGAGTATGCACTCCCTCCAACCTTATACAGCAGATCCCAAAAGTGTCACCCCCGTAAAAGCATCATTTGGGGAAGACTGACCCTCAACAATGCTATTATCATCATCTTTTTAATGTAATTTTTTCCTTGTTTGCCTGGGTCAATTAGAATTTGATAAGGCAGATTTTCTACAACTGGGTGCTTTTCCCGTCTCCAACCCTCATCTGCTTCCAAGCAAGGTAATATTTGGAGCTGCGCAGGAGACATTAACCAGCCCAGGGTGCTGTGTAGTGGAACTGAATCCATGGTTGCATGGCTGGGAAGTATCTTCTAAACCAAACAGCCAGGGCTGTGCCCTGCCTTTGATTTTTCTTTCATTCTTTTACTGGTTTCAGTCATTGGACTGCGGCCATACTGAAACACTAATGGTTTAGTTGATCATAATCATTCCAATACTTATTTTAAATGTTGTACTGATTTTATTGATCTCTATTTGTCAAACTGCTAAGTTTATGAGATAATTTTATACATACACGAATACATATAATTACAAATACATTCATAAATCTGAACAACTTATTGTTTCCATATTGAATTATCTATACTTGTTGAATTAGAATGACAGAGAAGCAAAAAAGCAAATATGCTTATATACTCTCTGAAACAGATCAAATGGTAGCTTCTATTGTTGTTTTAATGAGTTCATCAGCTGAGAAGGAAATAAAGTTACAACTTTGATACCTCATTGATTGAATCAATGATGATTACACACCTTGCTAGAAATAGCAATCATGTATCCTTCAAATCACATCACGGTATTAAAATGAAGAAAGATACATCGGACAGTCCTAGATATATTATGGCTGAATAAAATACACAAACCTTTGCATTCAGGATTGACTTGAATTGGTGAATTGACAGAGTCAATAGAGAGTTGGATACAATATCTCCTGGTAATTGTTCTGACCCCCTGCAATCTGAATTCAAATCCCACCAAGGTCAACTTTACCTTTAATACTTTAGGGGGTCAATAAAAAAATGTACCAGTCTAAGGCAGTAGATTAGTAGAATTGTCAAAGGGTTGGACTAGTTGTGTTGCAGTATCTGTTCCAGCTCCTTGCATTCTGACAGAACGTTTGTGAAAACAAAAGTATCAAGCAGTGCTGGTTCCAAGGAGAGTGAGGAGGCTTGCATGCCCATAAATCTCCCCACCTCTGCTGGTCCCCCTCAAAAAAATACAAAAAAAAAAAACTTGCCCTGGCCTGTCCATACATGTGTAGAAGTATAGTTGACCTTGATCAATGGCAACCCTGTGGCTGACCTGGGAGCTAAACAATTACATATACTGTCTTGTAAATCTATGATGAGTAATTTATATTAAATATTAAATACTAGGCATGCAATATGTAAGTTATGCTATATATTACATATTAGACATAGTGCTCTTAGCTTAGTTTTTTCCTTGGGGCTGGCCAGATTGGAGCAATCTCAAGTATAACAAGCTGAAATTGCAAAGGTAATCTGGAACTCAACTGAGGAAAGAAAACTCCGAATGACCCGTCCTTGTTTTTTCTTGTCCCTTTTTTGTATCATCTGTCTGGATGTTTTGTTGTCCCTTTTTTGTATCATCTGTCTGGATGCTTTGTTGTCCCTTTTTTGTATCATCTGTCTGGATGTTTTGTTGTCCCTTTTTTGTATCATCTGCCTGGATGTTTTGCGTTCTTGTCCCATTTTTTGTATTCCTTTTTATATATAAAATCCTTAAGTTATACTATATACTAGATATGTTATAACTAAGTTATGGTGTATATTATATGTTATATATACAAAATGCAAGTTATACTACATATTAGTTATTAGATAGGTAAATCACGTCATATATGGTCACTGCATCAATCAAATTATCGAATGTTGTTATACACAACTAGTCACAATGTGCTTCCTTACATTGTTGTAGCTTTTGAATGATGCCATCCTACTGGTTATGCACAGAGGTTGATTGATAAATACTGCTGCTGAGACCCCCTTCGGTCATGACTGACCATGAGATTGTACCTAGAAAGTTACCCTCCCAGGCACAAGTCCAGGCAAGGCTGTTTATGGAAGACCAGCAGTCGCCCATGCATATCGGCCTCCCCTCTCCCTGCCACCAGTGTTATCCAAGGGAAAGGCAAAGGGTCCGATAGAGCTTGGCATCTGTGACGTTGCAACTCATTTCTACAGCTGAGTGAACTGGAGCAACGTGAAATAAAGTGTCTTGCTCAAGAACAACACACAGCCAGGTCTGGGATTCGAACTCACAACCTCATGATCATAAGTTCGAAGCTCTAACCACAGAGCCACGCGCCTTGATAAATATATAAAGTTAATATGTATGTTATATATCATTCACTAAAGAAGAATTATGTGAACTTACCTTCATAGCATTTCGGAGGTGCTTGGCATCAAATTCTGCTGGTGCCATACATAGAGATTTCACACACTCGCATAGATTACCACTCAGTTCACTTTTCAATTCTGCAACTAAATCCTAAAATAGAGAAGGAACAGAAATATATGTCATCATAATTGTCACCATCCTAATTATTAATTCTATCATTCTAAAATATATAAAAGAGAAACAATTCTTAACCTTTTTGATACGAACCCGGCTGAAACCAGTTCTGGTTCGATAGTACAAATGTCTTGTTTCCATAAGTTTTGAGTTAAAATCTTCCACCAAACCTTAGTCACAATTTATGTTCCTAACACTAGCTTAATAATAACTAAATTATTTTACTAAATTCTTTGTTATATTTAAAATTAATTGAAAGAAACACAAAGCATCTCAACAGAAATATGGTAACAAAAGGGTTAAATATATAATAGAGAAACAATTCTTAACCCTTTTGATACCAACTTGGCTGAAACCGGCTTTGTACAAAACTGTAGTACAAATTTTTTGTTTTCATAAGTATTGAATTAAAATCTTCCACCAAACTTTAGTCACAATTTATGTTTCTAACACTAGCTGAATGATAACTAAGTTATTTTACTAAATTCTTTGCTATATTTAAAATTAATTGAAAGAAACAGAGAGCATCTCAAAATGAATATGGTAATGAAAGGGTTAACATCCACTTTTCCATACCAGTATGGATCAGACAAAACTTGTTGAAGCAAGTTTTTCTGTGGTTAGATACTGTTTCTGTTGCTGACCCACACTGGTTTCCAAGCAAGGTAATATCTCCCACAGGTATGGTTGCAAGCTGGTAGAATCATTACGGAGCAGAATGCTTAGCAACATTTCATCTGTTTTTACGTTCTGAGTTCAAATTCCACCAAGGTTGACTTTGTCATTCATCCCTTTCAAGCTCAATAAAACAAGTACTAGTTGAGCACTGGGGTTGATTTAATTCACTTGACCCCTCTCACAAAACTGCTGGCTTTGTGCCAAAATTTAAAACCAATGTTTCTCCACAGTCCTTGCAGACCAATTGCTGGACATGTCTTGAAGAAGATTGCAAACAAATGACACCATTTGTATGAGCAGTGACCTTGTATTTGATTCAAGGAACACACATGAAAACAAGAAGAAAACACCAACACACACATATATCATATATATATATATATAAGTTCAGCAAAATTTAGATTCAGATGAATATAGTATTTAAGTTAAAGGCACCAGAATTTTGTATGGTATTATCCATATAAATCAAATGGGGTGATTAGAATCAAAATAAGCAACAAGGATATCCAAGGTAGTGTAGTACAATCGTTTCATGCTTCTTCATTTTATTAAACACTGTGAGTATTACATCAGTTTTAAAATGTTGAGCAAAACTGATGTAATACTTACAGTGTTTAATAAAATAAAGTAGCATGAAACAATTGTACTACACTACCTTGGATATCCTTGTTGCTTATTTTGAATATATATATATATAAAATGGGCTTCTTGCAATGTTCACCTCCCAATTTCACTTGCATGTTTTCTATTTATTTTTCTGTGTTGTCATGGGTTGAATGAGTTTCACAGTGTCTCGATTTAATCATTTATATCTTTCCCACGAGGCTGTGGCCCCTTACATCAATGTTAGAGACATACAGTTATGTCCATCACTCTTCACTCCCAGATTTATTTTGCAAGTAATGGATTTTCTTGTATCTTACCTTTCCAAACATAGTTTTAAATCTCTTCAAAATTTCTTGACGTTGTGGGCTTGACCTGTATGCTAATACATTTATAATTGTTTCCTCATCAGTTCCTGAAAAGACAAAAAGTATTCCATAATCAGCAAGGTTCTAATATCATTGTTATTTAGCCCAGGTCAGTCCTTATCGAGTATTCCAATTGTGATCACCCTATCTTTTATTTAAACATAGTACAAGACACCTATCTTTGTTCCTCAATACCTATTTCTTTACTGCCCACAAGGAGCTAAACACAGAGGGGACAAACAAGGACAGACAAATGGATTAAATCGATTACATCGACCCCTGTGTGTAACTGGTACTTAATTTATCGACCCCGAAAAGATGAAAGGCAAAGTCGACCTCAGCGGAATTTGAACTCAGAACGTAACGGCAGACGAAATACGGCTATGCATTTCACCCGGCATGCTAACGTTTCTGCCAGCTCGCCGCTTTATTCCTCAATACCGTTAATCTCTCAAGTAACACAAAGCCACCCCTGCCTCAATACTACGCCCCACTCCCAGCCAGAGAATTTTGTCTTGCAAGTTGCTTGGTGATCCTGTCAGTGCTGGTAACACATGAAATGCACTGATGCTAGTGCCACATAAAAGTACCCAGTACTCTGAGTAAAGTGGCTGGCATTAGAAAGGGCATCCAGCCATAGAAATCATGCCAAGACAGACAACGGAACCTGGTGCAGCTCCTGGTTTTACTAGCTCCTGTCCAACCCATGCCAGCATGGAAAATGGCCATTAAATAATGATAATGTATCTAAAATACATTATACAATGTGTTCTTCAAGCAGCAATTAAATTACCTTTAAATTACACCTAACACTTTCCTGACATAAGGAAGGTGATATCAGATAATGTAGCTCAGAAGAATTTTAGATTAATGATGTGTGTCAGCATTAACATGCCATGTACTTTTAGAGGTCATGCAATGGAGGTTGAAACCAAAAAATATCCCCCCAATATCATTTTCAAATACTTCTCTGCACATACTTACCTAAAACACATGAATACACATCAGAGCCTGGTTAACCATTAAAATAAGAACATAGTAAATGGGGAAATTTTAAACCTGGGTTCTCATTCATAAGGTATTTTTTGATATTATTATTATTATTATTTTTGTTCAAGTCATAGCTTGGAATCGAACTCAGAATCTTGGGGTTAGTAGCCCGTGCTCTTAACCCCTATGCCATATGCCCATGGGCAATTATGGAGTGAATTTTAGGGCTTATAAATCTAAATATTTTTCTATCCTTCCTTATTACCTGTTCCCATATGCTGCTCATATGCTGCTCATATCTGCACTTGGTCTGCTTAGGAGGTTGTTGTGTCCTAGCATATGTGCTGCTTCTTTTAGTTTTCGTATTTTCCAGTGGTGTTATCTGTCTATTATTTTAATTTCATACCACAGGTGATCTCCATTTTTTCATACATGATCAGCTATGCCCGATTTATCAATATCTCGTGTCACAGCTTTGTGATGTTCGTCTACCCTTATTTTGAGGAAGCGGCATGTTTCGCCTTTGTATAACCTGCCACAGCTGCATGGGATGGAATACACACAGTCTTTGGTCATATTCTCTTCTATTGGTGGTTTTACTTGAAGGAGATATTTGTGAAGTGTTGTATTACTCTTGAATACTGTCCTGACAACAAACAAGATGAGGACAAATATCCGTCGAATGTAAATAATGTAAAAGACTTTGCAATTAAAAAAATAAGAGAAAACTTTTCAAATATAAATGAAATGGAAGTATACAAAAATTAACATTTTCCAGCTTACTATTAGTTCTGTTTCCTTTTGAAAGATAAAAATTTATTTTATTGTTTATTATTGTTTATAGTTTGAATTACATACATATGGGGGTACCAAAATCCTTTAAGTGCTTAGAGGCTCAGTGGGTCCATTATCCAGCCCAGATACATGTGACACTCTAGTAACAGGATTATTAAAAAAAAGTTTTTAACTTTGATATGTCAAGCAAAACTTTTACCATCACAGTATTAACCCTTTCATTAATATGCTTATTTTGAGAAGCTCTGTGTCTCTTTCAATTATTTTAAATATCACAAAGAATTTAGTAAAATAACTTAGCTATCATTAAGAACACAAATTGTGACTAAGATTTGATGGAAGATTTTAATTCAAAATTTACGAAAAGACATTTGTACTACAGAGCCGGTTTCAGCTGGGTTGGTAACGAAAGTGTTAACCAAGAATAACATAGACCATCACAGAAGAATACATAGCGGTAGAGTTCTCTGCAGCAGGATGCCTTTGTCGTTAACTCCCGCTTGTTTCTAAGTTGGATAACAATCTCCTAATCTACTGAACAGTAAACAACCCAGATATATTTATACAAAGGACTGGATAGGGGGGAGACAAAACACAACATGTCAAGACACATATTAAGTTTGTTTCAAAAATATAAAAGGTGAACAAGTGCAGATGTGGCTGTGTGGTAAGAAGTTTGCTTCCTAACTACACAGTTCTGAATTCAGTCCCACTGCATGGTACCTTGGGAAAGTGTTTTCTACTAGAACCGCAGGCCAACCAAAAAGCTGTGAGTAGATTTGGTTGATAGAAAATGTGTGGAAGCCTATCATACATACGTGTGTGTGTGTGTGTGTGTGCATGAGTGTGTTCATGTGATTGGGTTTGTCCCTACCACTGCTTTACACCTAGTGCTGGTTTGTCTATGTCCTTGGAACTAAGCAGTTTGGCATAAAAGACCAATAGAATAATTACCAGGATTGAAAGAAATTACAAAACTAAAAAATAAGTACTGGGGTTGATTTTTTTTTTTTTGACTAAAACCCTGCAAGGCAGTGCCCCAGCATGGCAGCAATGCAGTGACTAAAACAAGTAAAAGATAAAAAAAATAAAAAAAAGATGGTTAAGGCCAGTTGTGGAAAGAATGTCTTTCATCTTAAGCTTGCTGAATTAGAACGGACTTGAAGCTAAACTAAACCAACACATCAGAGGAATCAAAGCCAATATCTGCTTTACCCTTTCTTAAACCAAAATAGAGAGGAAAGAGGGCAGTTCTGGATTAACCATTGAGTAAAATAAGCACGTGCTAAGGGCTTCAAGGGAAGAAGAGGGTGCCACAAAAATAACAATTGGTTTATGGCATGAAAGAAATCACTTTAAACTTGCTAAAATAATATTCATGATGCCTTTATCTCTACGAAGTATAGGTGCAGATGTGTTACCTAAGATTAATTTTGAGGATCTGATCAAAGACCTTGCAATTCAAAAAAGTAGGAGGAAACTTTTCAAATATAAATAAAGTGGAATTAAACAAAAATACACATTATTTTCCCTCTTACTGTTTTGTTTCGTTTTGAAAAATAAAAATTTATTTCATGGTTTGTTATTGTTTATATTTTGAATTACATAATCTTTTATGGGGTCACCGAAATCTTTGAAGTGCTTGGCTTGGCTTGGCCTTGATGGGTCTTAATCCGACCCTGAAAGAGGGCATTTGTAAAATGAAGCAATAATATTAGAATATCTATTTATATGTTACCTAATCCTTTCATAGCTTCTCTTAGAAGTTCACAATCTTGATCAGCATTGAATTTGGGGTAACTCTTCACTGTTCCCTCTTGAGCCTGTAAGGTGAAACAGAAACATTAAGAACAGTGAATGACAACATTGTATATTGAGGTTTTATAAGTGAACTGAATAAATGTTGTTGCTATCAAAGTAATCTTTGACTCGGTAGCTTTATGTGAAGGAGCCTGCAGTGCTGTCTAAAGGGATGTGCATCCTGGTCAATTGCCCAGCAGTCCAATTTTGATATATATATATATATATATATGCTGTGGGTAACTTAATAATAAATACTATAGGACCCAGTGCACTGATCTGGCCAGGGGTCTATAATGCTGCTTTGAAGACCCTGATAGTCAGCCAGTCATATTTTAAGGACTCATTCATGCAGATTCAGTTTAATCTGGGATCATGTTAAACATTTTCCTCATGCTCTAGGGTGTTTGATCATTGAGGTTATGGACTGTGCTCATTATCTCATACAACTGTTTGATTAAATTTTCATGGGCTGCACTCCTTACACATCTACTTGAGTACATTGTGTGTATCCCACATTTTCACACCTACACATACATACACGCACATGTCCAGACATACTCTCTTATACACACGCACACCTTCGTGTTGGGGGTCATCTTTACTTTGTTATCTCCCCTACTTCTTCCCTCTCGTGTGTGACCCTTCTGTACGAAGTCAGTCGCCATGATAGATCGTTAGCCACTACACACATTTTTTTCTCTCCTTGTTTTTTTTCTGTGTCCCTTTCTGTAGAAGAGCATAGGCTCGAAACATAAAAGACTTTTTCTATTCCTGAGTGTTATACTAATACATCTGTTTGTTTTGTACACCACCTGTCTTCATCTTTTGTTTTTTTTGTAAACTCTCCCTATATATATCTTTATATATAAAATTGAAGTTGCGTGTGTGAGACTCTGTCTCCTCAGATTTAGATTCCTAACTACTCCCACATTTTGCAGTGCAGTTTAACCAAAAGCGGGTATCTTATGGTCATCATTCATATCGAGCCCTTCTGGGTATTAGCACGCATCTACGATGAGTCTATGATTTAAAAAAAAATTTACCATCATTTTTCCGCATTTTTAATGATTTTTGCTCGGGTTATATAAGGGAAGTAACTCTCTAAAAATGCTTATATAGTTATTTCCCTTACAAACCCGAGCAACGCCGGGCGATACTGCTAGTATATAATTAAGATTCAGTTGAATTAGGTACTTAAGTTGAAGCACCAAGTCAGTCCATTGTTATCTGCACAGCTCAAAGTAAGGCGAATAAAATCAAATTTTTAAATATATATATATAAAGTATCCTTTTAATTTCCTTATTTCCATCCTTCTCTGGATCAGTAAGAATACATTGAGGAAGATTTTCTATGGCTGAATGCTCTTCTTGCTGCCAACACTCACTTGTTTCCAAGCAAAGGTAATATTTCTTCAAGGCTGGGTGTGTTTCCACAGAAGATTAAAAACAAAAAACACCACTTGTATGACAGTGTTGTTCATTTACAACTACCATGCAGTTTCAAGTCTCACACACACACACACAACACACACACACACACACACACACACACACACAAATGCAGGTTTGCGTTATTATCATTCAACCTGTGTTGGCTTGCTTTCATCGTCTGCTTTGGCAAGATTTCCACAGCTGGATGCCCTTCCTAATACCAATTACTTTATTGAGTGTAATGGGTGCTTTTCATGGCCACCAGCATTAAGGGGTAACCTAGTAAAAACGTTAGACTATATATATATATATATATATATATATATATATATATAGTCTAACACGTCGGGCGAAATGCTTAGCGGCATTTCGTCTGTCGTTACGTTCTGTGTTAAAATTCCGCCAAGGTCGACTTTGCCTTTCATCCTTTCGGGGTCGATAAATAAAGTACCAGTTTCCCACTGGGGTTGATGTAATCGACTTAATCCCTTTGTCTGTCCTTGTTTGTCCCCACTATGTTTAGCCCCTTGTGGGCAATAAAGAAATATATATATGTGTGTGTGTATGTATGTGTGTGTGTGTGTGTGTATGTATGTATATATATATAGACTAGCAGTATCGCCCGGCGTTGCTCAGGTTTGTAAGGGGGAAATAACTATAAGCAATCATTTTTAGAGGTATAGCCAAAAAATAGCAGCAAAAAAAAATCAAAAAAATGAAAAAAAAAAATGATGGTAAATTTTTTTTGAGAGTTAAAGATGATGAAGTTTATGTGTGGAGAGTTGCGTCCCCCCTAACAGTTTAGGGTTTGTGTTTTGATTCTTGACCCCATGTCGAATTTATCGATTTTTCGATTTTTTTCAGAACTGGGGGAACTTTTCAAAAATTTCGCTGCGTTAGTTTGAATTATGACATTGGGCTGTGTGTGTCAAGTTTCATCAGAATCAGTTGAAAGCCGTGGTCAGGGTGAGGGTACAAGCAAACAGACACACAGAAACACGCACAGACAAACTGCCGTTTATATAGAGAGAGATACACACACAGAGGTTTTTCCTGTTTCTGTCTACAGAATCCACTCACAAGGCTTTGGTTTGCACACAGCCATAGTAGAAAACCTCTGCCCAAGCTGTCATGCCGTAGGACTGAATCTACAACCAAATGACACTCTTATCACTCTTTAGATATCTGATTATATTGCTGTCATGGGTTGTACTCCTTCAACATTAGCCATGGGGTATACTCCTTATATATCTGTTTCATTGCACGTTGTTAATAGGATACACACTTTCACCCTTTAAGCACTGAAACTGGCCATATCCTGCCCAAATATTCTACCTGTTTTATGCTCAAACTGGCCAGATCCTAGCTCTCACACCTATTCTACAATGTCACTCTAAAAAATAAACAATCAGGTCATGAAAATCATGAAACTACAAGATAATGCATTATTAATTCAAAACAATGTGAATAAAAATGTATTGCATTTGAGAGAGTAATGTGAATACTAAAGGGTTAGACATTTTTATTGTTATCATAAGTTGTACTCATGAGGCATTTCATTATATAATATTTAAAAATCGATGCTCCTTACACTCACATTTAATTAGATGAGTCATGAAATCAAATCAAATCGCTGACGTGGCCAATGACAGTACTGCTTGATTGGCACTTGTGCCAGTGGAACGTTAAAAGCATATCCGAGCGTGATTTTTGCCAGGACCACGGATTGGCTCCCATGCCAGTGGCACATAAAAAGCACCATTCGAGTGTGATTGTTGCCAGCTTTGCTTTACTGGCATATGTGTCAGTGGCACGTGAAAAGCAACATTTGAGTGTGATCATTGCCAGTGTTGCCGGACTGGCTCCTGTGCAGGTAGCACATAAAAACACCTTTTGAGCGTAGTCGTTGCCAGAATCGCCTGACTGGCCCTCATGTTGGTGGCATGTAAAAGCACCCACTACACTCTCGGAGTGGTTGGCATTAGGAAGGGCATCCAGCTGTAGAAACTTTGCCAGATCAGATTGAGCCTGGTGCAGTCTTCTGGCTCACCAGTCCTCAGTCAAACTGTCCAATCCATGCCAGCATGGAAAGTGAACGTTAAACAATGATGATGATGATGATAATGATGATCTGTGTTCCTTAGACATTGGTTAGAGGCTGTACTTCTTAGACATCTGATTAAATAGTGCTTATGAGGTTTCTTACACAAGTGGTTGATTAGATTTCAGTTATCTGTGTTTTAGACATTCCTTAAAGGCTGTAATCTTTAGACATCTATTTGTGTAAAAGACAATACATATCTGTGATGTATGGAAGGTAAAAGTTTGGTCATATCCTACCTCAATATCTTCAACTTCCATTTCAAAATAAGGGTCCGATTTTGGAATTTCCTTCTTTGGGGTTTCTTTGTTTGGCGGCTGTGGAGTTACAGCAACTGGTTTCTTTTTCTCAACGGTCTTAACTTGCGGTCTTACCTCAATATCCTTAACTTTCTTTTCAAAAGCAGGATTTGATTTTGGAATTTCCTCATTTGAAATTTTCTCAATGGTGTTAGTTTGTGGCCTTACCTCAATATCTTCCATTTCCATTTCAAAATATGGATCTGATTTTGGAATTTTCTTGGGAGTTTTCTTCTGTGGTTGTGCAGTTACAGAAATCGGTTTCTTTTTCTCATTTGTGCCATTTTTAGATTTGGTCAGTTTGTGACGGGGAATGCCTATGAAGCAAAAATAGAATATAAAAGTTCAACATCATTTTTAGCATCTACTTTTCCATGCTTGCATGGATCAGATAAAAGTATGCTGTAACAGAGTTTTATTTTGTATGGCTAGATGCTCTTCCTGTCACTAATAACTCACTTGTCTCCAAATGAGGTAATAGTCTCCTAGTCTATCAAACAACAGCCCAGACAGGTTTTATGCAGAGAACTGGAAACAATCAACACTGTAGCAATCTTCACATCAAACTAAATATGGAAGCATTATTAGAGCAGTGAATACTGCAGAAGTCACTTCAAGAGGTTCTCTCATACAGATGCAAAGTGGTAAAAACAAGCATATATCATAGTAGACAAGAACCGTCTGGTACAGATGCCAGAACTGCCAGATCATGTCATTTCAGCATACTACACTTCCTCAGTGACAGCTGTCCAGCCCTGCATGCAAGCCAAACATCACTGCCAATGATAAATAGAGAAACAGTGGCTTTTCAGTTACTGGTGTCACAAATAGTCAGCAGGCTTATTAAAAAATAAATAGCAGTGATGGAAGCAGTGTTAATATCAGAAGGCAATTTTATATCCAACTAAATGCAAATGTATTATTAGAGTACTGAATTCTGTGGTATTCACCTTGAGAAGTTCTTCATAAATCACACTGTATAAATGAACCACTTGTCTACAAAAGTTCATGCAACATGTTAAGAAACCCAGATTTGCACTTACAGTGGACTGCAAGCAAACAACATTATCAAAGCTAACCATGACTTCAAAGTCCAATGAAGAGTAGCAGGCTGAAGCCTCAAAGTAACTGTTACCCAACTTGTAAAAGTATAACACATACACACATTTCTACACCACTGATTTTCCAGTATCCATGATACCAAAGCCTTCAGATTAATGGTTTTGCTCGAGTATTTGCTTATGTAATAATTCTACAAACATTTTATTTTATCTTGGATTGATATGTATTTCTTTACTACCCACAAGGGGCTAAACACAGAGAGGACAAACAAAGACAAACAGATTAAGTCGATTACATTGACCCCAGTGCGTAACTGGTACTTAATTTATCGACCCCGAAAGGATGAAAGGTTAAGTCGACCTCGGCAGATTTTGAACTCAGAACGTAGCAGCAGACGAAATACTGCTAAGCATTTCGCCCGGCGTGCTAACGTTTCTGCCAGCTCGCCGCCTTTTTTTTTTTTTAACGGCAGATGAAATACCTATTTCTTTACTACCCACAAGGCCTAAACACAGAGGAGACAAACAAGGACAGACAGATGGATTGAGTCGATTATATCGACTCCAGTGCGTAACTGGTACATAATTTATCGGCCCCGAAAGGATGAAAGGCAAAGTTGACCTCGGCGGAAATTGAACTCAGAACATAACGGCAGACGAAATATGGCTACGCATTTCGCCCGGCGTGTTAATGTTTCTGCCAGCTCATCACCTTATCTTGGATTGATACGGGTTGGTGTTTATGTTCAGCAGTAGCCCCAATGGTCTCAGTGCTCTTACCTGTATTAGCCATAGCTAAGGGTAACATGGTGGAGCCAACAGAGGATCTCTCTCTAAATTTTGATACCTCCACTAACATGACCAATGTAAATAATGAGTGAAATCACACAATACATATTAGGTACAGTGAACTAGACTGCCAACCACAGAAATTTCAAGTTCTCCCTCATCAAAAGTCAGAAAATTGGTGGAGTCCCAATAAATACACACACACACACACACATATAAGTCACAAGTGACAGAAATAGTTTGATGAAGTTTCATTTAAAATTGTTTTGTAACTTAAAAACATAATTTATTTTATTATTGGCTCCATGCCAGTGGCACATAAAAAGCACCAACCAATCGTGGCTGTTGCCAGCCTTGCCTGGCACCTGTGCCATGTAAAAAGCACCCACTACACTCTTGGAGTGGTTGGCTTTAAGAAGGGCATCCAGCTGTAGAAACACTGCCAGATCAGACTGGGCCTGGTGCAGCCTCCTGGCTTCCCAGACCCCAGTCGAACTGTCCAACCCATGCTAGCATGGAAAGCGGACGTTAAATGATGATGATGATATTTAATAATAAATAAATTACTTACATGCCTGCATAAATGTATCATATATATTCAATATGCTTTGTTGAATGATACATTAAGGAGCCTTTTTTTACGAGTACAACAGGATTACCTGAATCCATATATTGTGACATATATATACCAGAATAAGCACATAAATGTGAAACAAGGTGGGGGGAAAAAAACAGTACCCAAATACCGGAGGTAGAGTAATATGCTTTATTAATAAAGCTGCAAAGACATCACAAAAACTGTTACTCAGAGTTTCATGTTCCCGTTCGTTGTACAAACAGGTATGTGAAACTCTGAGTAACAATTTTTGTGATGTCTTTGCAGCTTTATTAATAAAATATATATATATATGTTTTTATTATTTTTTTTTGCAATTTACTTAATCATTGATATTTTATTGTTATTTTAATATTTCTATTATATGTAATTTTCTAGATGGTGTAATTTAATTGTTCATTTTGAATTGATAAAAGGTGTTTTTTTTCTAATTTTTATATATATTATATTGTGTGAAATTTGATTTAGTATTTCTAAATTGAATTTTTTTCCCTGTAAGTTTGGATTAATATTCCCTCAAATAATTATTATATAATATATATATATATATATATATGGTTCAAAATCATGAAAAAATAAAAGACAAGGACAGGTGAGGGAACAACAAACAAGGTGTATTAATTTGACACTCAGGAAAAGATGGAAGAGTCTTTGACGTTTCAAGCTGGAGATCTTCTACAGAAAGGAGGGAGAAAAGGAAACAGATGGAGAGAGAAAGAAATGGAGGAAGTAAATAAACATGCCTGGATTAATAGGTGCATGTTTTTATATGAAGTTGTATATAAAATCAATTTTAACATTAAACTGATGGATCACTCAGGACTTTTTAGTAGACGACCACGTTCATTAATTTTAATAAGAAACAGTTGGCAGTAACTTTGAACTTACCACCAGTTATCAAACAATTTGATGACTGTTGGTAAGCCAGAATTTCAAAGTCTGTATCAACATTTTCCTTGTAAAAATTAATGAACACACACATCAAAGTTTACCAAAATGGCAAATATCTTACGTTGAACACCAGGCTTTTCCATTATCACAGTTATTCTGTAGCAATCTTCTTCATCTTCAAAGTCACTTGTCAAAACCTGGAAGAGATCGGTTAGGAGTTCAAATTCAAGCAGAATCATCATCATCGTTTAACGTCCGCTTTCCATGCTAGTATGGGTTGGATGAATGACTGAGGGCTGGCAAACCAGATGGCTGCACCAGGCTTCAATCTTGATCTGGCAGAGTTTCTACAGCTGGATGCCCTTCCTAACGCCAACCACTAACAAAAACCTTGGGACAAATTAGCATGTTTGAACTTAAATTTCTGATTTGTCATTTTTATTTGAATATTTTGGAAGAAATATCTCGGCTTAACATTCATTTCTTGTTGTCATTATGTGTCTATGTGTATTCAAAAATTATATACATGTATTATAGAGCAAGGTCGTTGCCAGTGCCACCTGACTGGCTCCTGCACCGGTGGCACGTAAAAAGCATCATTCAAGCATGGTTGATGCCAGTGCTGGCTGACTGGTCCCATGCTGGGGGCACGTAAAAAGCACCATTCAAGCATGGTCGATGCCAGTACTGCCTGATTGGCCCTCGTGCCAGTGGCACGCAAAAAGCACCCACTACACTCTCAGAGTGGTTGGTGTTAGGAAGGGCATCCAGCTGTAGAAACTTTGCCAGATCAGAATGGAGGCTGGTGCAGCCTCTGGGTTTGCCAGTCATCAGTCAAACCATCCAACCCATGCCAGCATGGGAAGCAGACGTTAAAAGACGATGATGATGATATAGAGGGTACATTTCAATTCATTCAAAAGAACCATTTTTCACTGAGATTCCTCAATAACTACTGAACTTGTGTACAGTAGAACTTCGCAATACAAGTGCTCCATTGTACGAGTAATTTGCTGTACAAGCCGAGACTCGTGCAAATTTTTGTCTTGAAGTATGAGCAGAAATCCACAGAACAAGCACATAAATTGTTCCATCTTTAAAGTGATTCTGTTAATAAAAACCAGTTTACATATTTCTTTGCATTCTCTTTTTTATAATTGTCATTTTACTTGTAACTCTACCTTTGCTGTTTTAAAACCCATAAAAAATTATTTTTGAGTGTTTTTTGGAGGCTTGAATGGATTAATTATATTTTAGTTAATTTCAATGGGGAAAATTGATTTGTAAAACGAGTAAATCATAAGATGAACCTGGTCATGGAATGAATTAAACTTATACTGCAAGGTATCACTTTTTAATTCTTGATTTTAACCGAAAAAAATGGGGTGTAACTTACAAGGAAATGCTAAAACTATGTTTTATCTCTTGCTTTATTCAAGAGCAGCAAAACAGTAACAGTATGAATAAATATGAACAAAATTGCATAGATTAATAACCATTTGAAAGTAACTGGGTTCAAATGTAATTGTGTAATGTCTAGGCAGCAGAAACATGTGTCAGACACATTTAAAGCAAATATGCTGTATAAGTGATTGTAGAAATAAAAAATATGCGGATTTACTCACCTCCATGTTCATTGTAATAGTCCTATATTTATATGTATGTATATATGTATATAGTCATACGATATTAACACATAAGGAATCCACTTATAGTAATTCAACACGTTAGAAAGAACAGCTAGGTTCTATAACCATAAAAATTAGGGATAAAATTTGACTGGAACGAATTGAAACATGAAAAACATTTTACCATCTAATGTTTTTCATTTTTCAATTCGTTCCTGTCAAATTTTATCCCTAATTTTTGTGGTTATAGAACCTAGCTGTTCTTTCTAATGTGTTGAATTACTATAAGTGGATTCCTTATGTGTAAATATACACTATATCGTATGACTATATATATATATATATATATATATATATATTCAATCATTTGACTGTGGCAATACTGGAGCACTGCCTTTAGTCAAACTAATTGACCCCAGGACTTATTCTTTGTAAGCCTAGTACTTATTCTATCATTCTGTTTCGCTGAACCGCTAAGTTACAGGTACGTATACACACCAACATTGGTTGTCAAGTGATGGTGGGGGAACAAACACAGACACACAAATATATACATATGCATATACAGTGGTTGGGCAAAATAATGGATACACCTTAAAACTTCAAACAAATTTATTTTAATATGGGGTAGAACTGCCTTTGGCTGTAATTACAGCTTGAATTCTACAAGGTATGGACTTGTACAAAGTTTGAATTGTTTCCAAAGGAATTTTTGTCCACTCTTCAGCTAAAACAGTCTCCAGTTCTTGTAGTGATGATAGTGGAGGATATCGAATCCTCACTTGTTTTTCTAAAATGCACCATAAATGTTCGATAATATTGAGATCTGGGGACTGTGGTGGCCAGATAACATGTTCAACTTCACTAGAATGTTCCTCATACCATTCAGTAACAACTTTAGCTGTGTGAATTGGTGCATTATCATTCTGAAAGATTGCATTTCCCCCCGGAAACAGTTCTGCAACCATAGGAAGAAATTGATCAGATAAAATGCTTAAATAAGCTTGACTATTTATTCTGCCATGAAGGGAAACCATTGGGCCAGCGGATTTCCAATGTAAGGGAACAAAAAACTCTTATACATTCTTCTGTCATTCATTTCTGTTCTCTTAAAGGATTGAGACTGACTTTTACCAGGATACTCTCTTTACTCTTTTACTAGTTTCAGTCATTTGACTGCGGCCATGCTGGAGCACCGCCTTTAGTCAAGCAAATCGACCCCAGGACTTATTCTTTGTAAGCTTAGTACTTATTCTATCAGGGCTCCTTTTACCGAACCGCTAAGTTACGGGGACGTAAACACATCAGCATTGGTTGTCAAGCAATGTTGGGGGGACAAACAGAGACACACACATACATATATATATATATATATATATATATATATATATATATACGACAGGCTTCTTTCAGTTTCCGTCTACCAAATCCACTCACAAGGCTTTGGTTGGCCCGAGGCTATAGTAGAAGGCACTTGCCCAAGGTGCCATGCAGTGGGACTGAACCCGGAACCATGTGGCTCGTAAGCAAGCAACTTACCACACAGCCACAAGGTTACAACAAACTCAACAGCAATACTAAAAAGAGATAGTAAACATGAATATAAAAACAATAACTTACTTTACCAAAACATGGATGTGAGACTTTAGAGCGAAAGTCTCCATCAAGTTTAGAATATTTCAACAAATGACTGTAAATGTGTAGAATCTGTTCGTTGAGGTTCCCTATAAATAGATATTAGAGAAGGATTATTCCAGCACCTGTAGTGTTTGTTGTCTCTGGTTATCCTATTATTTTTATACTTGTCATTAGTTTAATAACTTCAAAAATTTCAAATTGGCATGCATGTCATAGAAACACTTGTTACTACTGAATTTGAGGTTTTGGTATTTTTGTGCCTTTAAAAATATTTTTTCCTGTGCAAGTCAAGACTTAAACCTCTTGGAACTAACAAAAGATGGCAGACCTTTTGTTGTGGTTGATAGGGTATCATGCACATCTGCAACAATAAAATGCCACTGGTCACTTAGTTTTCTCACTCCTTAGAGCACATGAAATGAGTTCTATAGGCAGTAGTCACAATACTCCAGCCATTAGTACAGTTGTGTTCTTCACTGAAGTATTGTCAGTATCTGGAAGGTGGAGTCTTGATCTTGCCACAGTGGGGTGTGTGTGTGTGTGTCATTGTAAGAGTCCAAGAGGGAAAGACTGCATCTTAAAAAGAGCACAAAAGAAAGTCAACCACCACCATATTCTGTTGTGTCTGGGGAGAGTCATTTTCTTTTTGTGCCTTATAATGTAACACACTCACTGGTAAAATTTCCACTTTTTTCTTATTTCCTAAAATTTTTGTTGCGTCTTGCAACCTTTTCAATAGTTTTCACTCCAAAGAGTCAAAACTATTGAAAAGGTTGCAAGACGCAACGAAAATTTTAGGACAATAAAAATAAGAAAAAAGTGGAAAGTTTACCGGTGAGTGTGTTACATAATAAGGCACAAAAAGAAAATGACTCTCCCTCGACACAACAGAATATGCTTCAACACACGAGCTCATATAAAGAATCTTGCAAACCAAATCCAAAAACGAAACCACCATATTGTTATACTGGCACTCCATTGGTTATGATGATGATTCAGTTAATGGAAGAACACGCTTGTGAAATTAATGTGCAAGTGGCTAGCACTTCACAAACACGCTTACCCTTAATGTAGGTTTTTGTGAAATTCAGCATGGCTCAATGTGATACGGCTGGCCCTTTGAAATAGAACTACAACTGAATTTTGCTGGCTGAGTGGACTGGAGCAACTGTAATTCGACAGAGTACCTCAATCTGTGATATGGTGGTCTCTGAGGAAGCTAGGGATAGACGAATGGCTTGTGAAAGCAGTACAGGCCATGTAGAGGGGTGCTGTTAGTAAGGTAAGAGTTGGCCATGGGTGCAGTGATGAATTTAGTGTACAAGATTAAAGGATTAACACTTCTAGAGGGTCATAATATGAGATCAACTTATCTGCAGGATCATCTAAGGAAGAAAGTAAGGCTTTTCGAGAAACAGGCAATGAAGGCTGTTTATTCATCTGGAGGATCATGTTATAAGAGGATTAACACATCTGGAGGATCATGTTATAAAAGGATTAACACATCTGGAGTATCATATGATGAAAGGACATCTGGAGGATAATTATATTATGGAATTAACCCTTCTGGAGAATCATTTTATGATAGGATTAGATTAGGAAACAATACTTGCCTTGACCTACACTGACATCTTGTAATGGTGGATCCCGATATGTAAGGCGTTCAACAACCTTCGTCTTGACAGGAGCTTCAGGTAAAGCTAAAGGAACAGACTGCCTAACTTCAGGATTCTGTTTCTGTTGATTTTCTTCAATGATGTTCCTTATTTCACCAATAGTTACAGCCCTGTTATTATCATTTAGACCCTGAAAGGTAAATATATAGTAATTCTCATATATTGTGTGTGACAGATTATATATACATATAAATATACGACCTTCAAACATTAGGTCTTACCGAGGCAATGACTAGTGAGACCATAACCCATGGCCTCTACCTGGGTTGTAGCCAGTCCACTTATGCATACCTTTCCTTCTTGGGACACAAAACTCTGCTTGCGAACACCTTGCGAAATCAATGGAACTTGTAGTTGTGATGCCGGTGGCATATATAAGAACCAACCAAACGTGGCTGTTGCCAGCGCCGCCTCGACTGGCCTCTGTGCCAGTGACACGTAAAAAGCACCCACTACACTCACGGAGTGGTTGGCGTTAGGAAGGGCATCCAGCTGTAGAAACACTGCCAGATCAGACTGGGCCTGGTACAGCCTCCTGGCATCCCAGACCCCAGTCGAACCGGCCAACCCATGCTAGCATGGAAAGCGGATGTTAAACGATGATGATGATATATATATATATTATAATGTTGGAGGTTGGTTTATGGGGTTACCCTGGGTTTTTCACTCATAAGGGTTTAGCCTTATGGCGTATCTTCAGACCCCAAACACTGCTGGCCTGAGACCTCTTCAAAACATGGAGGGGGAAATTTTTGAAGAGGTCTTAGGCCAGCAGTGTTTGGGATCTGAAGATATGCTGTGAGGTTAAATCCCTTATGAGCGAAAAACCCATGGTAACTCCATAAACTAGTCCCCCCCATTATAATATTTGATTCTCTTCATCTTAGAGTGTGCTCCTCCTCTGGATTTATGTATTTCTACAAACTACATATATCATCATCATCATCGTTTAACGTCCGCTTTCCATGCTCGCATGGGTTGGACATATGACTGAGGGCTGGCGAACCAGATGGCTGCACCAGGCTTCAATCTTGATCTGGCAGAGTTTCTACAGCTGGATGCCCTTCCTAATCCCAACTACTCCGAGAGTGTAGTGGGTGCTTTTACGTGCCAGTCAGGCAGCACTGGCAACGACCTTGCTCGAATCTTTTACACATGCCAATATATATATATATATATATATATATATATATATATATATATATATATATATATATATATATATATATAGAGAGAGAGAGAGAGAGAGAGAGAGAGAGAGAGAGAGGTAGATAGTTACAGATAGATAGAGAGATACATAGATAGGTACACAGATACAGATAGACAGACAGACAAGTAGTGTTGCTTTGTTTACATCTCTGTAAATAAACAGCTCAGCAATAGAGACCGATAGAATAAGTACCATACTTAAACCAGTAATGGGGTCAATTTGTTCAACTAAAAGACCCTTTAAGGCAGTGCCCCAGCATGGCTGTAGTCCAATGATTGAAACAAGTATTATGGGATCTAAGAAAAAGAAATACAAAATACACAAAAAAGCAAAATAACCAATAACTGCAAAACTAATTTTGACTGTAAATTGATGTCTGGCTTACTCGTATCATTTGTTCGGTGATAAATCCATATTGTGTGGGTTTGGGTTGGAATTGATTAAAACATTCATGGAAATTTCTGGATAGATTGGGAGGCACTCCAAACATATTGATTTGTGTTCCAGAGTAGTTGGTTGGCTGGATAGATTTTTGGAGTTCCTGCATCTCTGCAAATAAAATAATAATTTTGTTTTAAGGGTGCCACTGTAGATTATATGATGAATTTTTGCTCTGCCAGCTCCTTGGAAGGAACTGGCAGAGCAGTGCAAAAGCCTAAGCTCGTGGGGGATACTGGAAGCTAAATGGAGTAAGCTGTCAGGGTTTAGTGGCAGCATTCATTCTGCAAAACTGACTAAGCTTGGAGTTAGGGATTACAGCAAAGAGAAGGGTCATATATTCTATCCCCAAACCAGCAGAGATCACCAGATGGCTTTGAATAAAATGGGCAGGGCAAGTCAGTGGTTTGCTGCTACAGGATCAAGTCAAGATTTGATCAACCAGCTGAGTTTACTGAGTGAAGGGGGTCCGGTGCAGAAAGCCTCAAAAGCCACTAAACCTCCAAATTATCATTTATGATGCTTTCTAGAGCAGGTTTTTGAATATTTTAGAACGAAGGGTTAATATGAATTATCTAATGTATCTTGAGCTAAAAAGGGTATTTCCACATAGTTATTTGGGTTGCTAGAATTAACAGCCACATGTCTTTCAAATCTCCTATTTCTTATGACTGCCACTCTTAGACACATTGGATAATGTAGCTCTAGGAATACTATGTGTGAATAAAAAGTGAGATAGTCATGCCTGAGAAACCTTTTGATCATAGGTTATCGTTGTTTAGCTTGGTGTTGGACAATCCAGTTCTGACCATCCCATCTTTCTGTATATCTTTGATTGCATTATTCAAAATGCCCCCCTTTTTTCTCTCTGAGACAGTAAAGTGTGATTGTGATTTTGGGGAAATTCAGCTGCTAGTTCAAGCAGATCAATTAACCCAATCAGAACTGACCTAGGGCTTGTTAAGAACAGCTGAAACAACATTTTTTTTTCACAGCAAACATGCTACACCTGTTCTTTGTTCCCAACCAACCATGGGGCATACATTTTCCAGGGGGAAAATAGGCTGGGAAACACTGTACAAAGGTGAAGTAAAAATGGCAGCTCACAATCATGAGGGAAAAGCTTCAGGGAAGACATTTAATCCAATACTCTCTCAACTTTACAAATTCACTGCCGTTTTTTTTAAAACATTAATCCATGTCAAACAACTGGAGGGTGAAAGAATATTTACACATGTAATGCATACGGGTGATGACAGCTGCATAAAGAAGTGCTGAGAGCTCTAATTGTGGAGGGTGCCAGTGGAAGGGGTAGACCCAGGAAGATATGGGATGAAGTGATGAGAAGGGATCTTTGGATGCTGGGCCTCATTGAGGAAATGACAAGGGACTGGGAGATGTGGTGATTTGCTGTACTTGATAAGACATGTCAAGCTAAGTAAAGTTGTTGTCTTCCATACATACAGGTTTGTCTTTTCAGGTGCCGGTGCCACTTAAAAAGCACCTGTGCTAGTGTTGTGTAAATGCACATGTGCTGGTGCTGCATTAATGCACCCATGCTGGTGGCACATAAAATGCAGCCAGCACACTCTGCTAAAAGGTTGGCATTAGGAAGAGCATCCATGCCACAACAGACAGCTGGTGTCTGGACAGTTCCCTGCAAGCCAGCTCCATGTCAAACCGTCCAACTCATGCCAACATGGAAAGCAGACGTTAAATGGTAATAAAGGCGGCGAGCTGGCAGAAACGTTAGCGCGCCGGGCGAAATGCTTAGCAGTATTTCGTCTGCCGTTACGTTCTGAGTTCAAATTCCGCCGAGGTAGGCTTTGCCTTTCATCCTTTCAGGGTCGATTAAATAAGTATCAGTTACGCACTGGGGTCAATATATAATCAACAATCCGTTTGTCTGTCCTTGTTTGTCCTCTCTGTGTTTAGCCCCTTGTGGGTAGTAAAGAAATAGGTAATAATGATTATTGGAAACATTAAAACTGCCACATGGAAGAACTAATCAGAAATACTAACAACTTAAACTTGGAGAAAAAATATTAAAGAAAAATTTGTGGCCTTAAAAACCTGAAGAATTTCTGTAATTAATTCTGTGGTCATAGAAATCCTCATTTTCTTCTTCCCAAGCTTGATGAACAGGGAATTCCCTTGATTGTTGAACAGATACCATTTGGTTGTCTTTGTCTTCTCCTTCAGACAGGAAATGGTCATTCTGTAATTAAGAGAAGATAAAAGTGTTGAAAGGAAAATGAACTCATCAAAAATATGATTATATCATTCCTGTTCACACACACACACACATATATATATATATATATATATATATATATATATATATATATAGAGAGAGAGAGAGAGAGAGAGAGAGAGAGAGAGAGAGGGAGGGAGGGAGGGAGGGAGAGAGATAGACAGACAGACAAAGATATTGGTGTCATGAAAACTGACACCCATGCTGGTGGTACGTAATAGCACCCATTACACTCTCGGAGTGGTTGGCACTAGGAAGGGCATCCAGCCATAGAAACCATCCAAGTCAGCCTAGAGTCTGGTGCAGCCCCTCAGCTTACCAGCCCTGGTCAAACCGTCCAACCCATGCTAGCATGGACAACAGATGTTAAATGATGATGGCTGTGTGGTAAGAAGCTTTCTTCCCAACCACATGGTTCCAGGATCAGTCCCACAACCAAAGCCTTGTGAGTGGATGTGACAGATGGAAACTGAAAGAAACTTGTTTTGTGTGTGTGTGTGTGTGTGTGTGTGAGCAACACACATCTCCCATATAAATACAACTTGACTTGAAGTCAAGTGATTTAATAAAATTCATGCTGCAAGATTCCTGATGTGAAACAGATACTGTATTTCGGAGTGGTCATTTTTTGTTTGTTTTCTTTTGCCAAATAAACCCATGCATTATATATTTCCTCTTCACTCGTTTATTACTGTTCTTATTTTGTAATTTTAACTCCTGTCCATTGTCTGGAAATCTTTTGTCACACATCTGTGGCATTCCTCTGGAAGTGTTTTCTCCAGAAAACTGACATTTCCAGATACTTCACCTTTGGATTCAGGGCTGGGTATTATGGATCTGAACACAGCAACACATGACCGTGTAGTGTGGAAAGCGATTATCAATGGAGTTCCAACCAACCATAGGTTGGTCAAAGGATGAGAATGATGAGTGATCTCTTCAGCAACACTTTTCGTTTTCGAGTGTGTTCTTGCTTCACTTACTCCATTCTCTTCTTCTAAGATGTGTATGCATTTGTGTCCTTGTTTGTGTGTGTATATATATGTGTGTGTGTGTGTGTGTGTGTGTGTGTCATAGTTCTGAGCAGCAGTGTGGCCTTCCCCTCAGCCCCATCCTCTCACCCCATTGTGCTGCTGCTGTCCTAAGACCCGGAAATTTGGTACAGTTCTTGTATTCCTCTGTGTTTGTGTGTTTGCCCACAGTGTTGCCATTGTGGTAGTTGTTGTTATTGCCATTGTTGTCACCCCACTGTTGCTGCCATTGTTAATCCTGTTGAAATTCTTCTGGCCGTCAATGAAATTTCTTGTGAGTGTTTGTGTGTGTGTGTATGGGTTTGCTTCATATGTTGTATGTATCCATGGCCTTTATATAGATTTATTTACTTTATCTATATCTTATATTTATCCCAGGTATGTGACAAATATATTTATTTATCTATATATTTGTTTTTTCTTTCATACATCTATCTCTATTTCTTGTATCACAGGTAAGTGCATGTATGTCTATTGTGTGTGTATTACCCTGTATGTTTCTGTATTATTTACAACTTTTTCTTCTTCTCTCTTCTCATCCCTTCTGTCTTTAGTCATGTGGTGTGGTGATGGGTAAATTACACATTATTTACATCTGATGGATATTTGTCCTCATCTTTGTTGTTAACACAACATTTCGGTTGATATACCCTCCGGCCTTCATCAGGTGTCTTTGGGAAATTTTGAACCTGGGTTCTCATTCCTAAGGTATTTTTAAATATTATTATTATTATTACTATTATTATTATTATTATTCAGGTCACTGCCTGGAATCAAAGTCAAAATCTTGGGTTTAGTAGCCCACACTCTTAACCACTACGCCATATGCCCGTGGGCATAGTGGTTAAGAGCGTGGGCTACTAACCCCAAGATTCTGAGTTCGATTCCAGGCAGTAACCTGAATAATAATAATAATAATGTTATTAATAATAATAATAATATCGAAAAATACCTTCGGAATGAAAACCCAGGTTCAAAATTTCCCCAAGACACCTGAAGAAGGCTGGAGGGTATATCAACCGAAATGTTGTGTTAACAACAAAGATGAAGACAAATATCCATCAAATGTAAATAATGTACATAATTCCTCATCTCTTAAATATAGAACTGGGTAAATTATGTTGATTGATGTATGGTGAAGACAGAAGAAAGTGTAATTAAAAACAAAACAGGGCTCATCACCAGAGGAGCTAAAGACTTACTTTACTATAATAACTGGAGGATTTGAAAGGTTCGTTGCTTTTGACTGGGCGGAAGTATTCATATGAATTGTCGGTATCAGACTCTTGGACATTTTCCACAAAAAATGTTTTAGTGACAACAGCACTTTCTTGAAGTCCATCTCTGGAAGAGATATAGAGTTTTGAAGATGAAACGATACGATTTCATTACAAATTCCGTCCTTTGTAATTGAATATTTTACATACGAAAATAATGAAATATGAAATACAGAAAGCTAATGAAGGAGCTTCTATGTGTCACTGGACCTGCTAGAACCCCCCCCCCCAAAAAAAAACAGCAAAATTCTCTCTCAAATTGTATCCTAGAGCAATGTTTCTTAATAGAGGCAGCAGGCTGGCAGAAACGTTAGCATGCCGGGTGAAATGCTTAGCCGTATTTTGTCTGCCGCTACGTTCTGAGTTCAAATTCCGCCGAGGTCAACTTTGCCTTTCATCCTTTCGGGGTCAATTAAATAAGTACCAGTTATGAACTGGAGTCAATGTAATCAGGCTGTCCTTTGTCTGTCCTTGTTTGTCCCCTCTATGTTTAGCCCCTTGTGGGCAATAAAGAAATAAGAGGTTTTCCCAAACCCTAAAGTTCCATGAGAGGTAGCTAAGAGTTCTGTGATGTTTGATAAATGGTTACAGTATAATGATTGAAGCAAGTAAAAGATAAAGATTGATCAAGTAACGAAACACAGTTTGAAAATAGTTGGGTGGGTAGATAAGTTATTGCTTAACTCCAGACTAGTATTGATTGAGTAGACTAGTCATTCCAGTTATAACCGTCCAACACCAATAACGTCACTATCACCAATAAATAAACAATAACATATGGGATGGTCAATGGTGGACTCCTTTTGTCCATATGTCTATTTAATCAAAGCCAATCTAGGATGTTGTCTACTTAACTATTTTTGCAAAAACTAAAATCTATAAATTAGCTAAATTTAATAAAATATTAATTATCAAATTCTTATTTTATTTTATTCTTTGCTATGTTGTTTCCCCCTCCTGGGTCTGACTTTATGGTGAGGGGGCTTGCATGATCCATAAATCCAAGAGAATGTTACCATCTAGATTCCCCAGGTAGGCTCCAGATTAATGGTGACCTGTGGCACATTGACTCATTGCCAAGATGGCAGCCCCATCATTAAACCATTCTGCAGAGGGCCAAAAACTCACCCAGAAGAACCCTCAACATGTTATGATACTGAGCAGAAGAAACCAGACTGCCTAGCATAAGAACAGACCCCTGTATGCAGAGGGGATGATATGTGATGGGAGGTGCTGGTGGTCCCGGTTGGCTTTTTGCATGACAACACCTGATGAAACCATTAACAAGATGACCCCAGCCCCATTGAGGAAAAGCATGAGACTGTACTGTTTAGCCCAAAGTCAAACTTGATCAAACATACATACAACTTGTAGTTAGTCAACAACTAAATGACTAGACTTGATCAATAAATCCATATCTTTGGATCCAAATGTTATAATTCCGGTGATGAAATTTTGATTTATGTTCTAGCCTCAAAAAAAAGGAAAAGAAAGAAATCTGGTTTTATGCTGTCTTATATCTGGATAGTTATTTAGTGCATTCATTCATTTTTTAAGACAAAGATGGAGTTTGACATAGATTTGATTGTTATTTCTAGCAAATCAAATAACAGTGGAAAGACTTACAACTATAGTTGATGCTGATGATGATGTCAGAGGTGATGACAACAGTGAAAGCAGTGATGGTGGTGGTGATGGTGGTGACAACGATGGCATTGAGGGTGATGGAGTCTGACAATGGCACTGAAGACAACAACAGTGTTAGAGGAAGTGCAATGGCCCAGTGGTTAGGCCAGCGGACTCGCGGTCGTAAGAACGCGGTTTCGATTCCCAGACCGAGCATTGTGAGTGTTTATTGAGCAAAAACACCTAAGCTCCACGAAGCACCGGCGGGGGTTCGGGGAACCCTGCTGTACTCTTTCACCACAACTTTCTCTCACTCTTTCTTCCTACTTCTGCCACAAAGCATAGGAACCATGGTGTAACCCACTATGGTGTGGTAAACTTTCAAACCCTAGTCTAGATTGTGAATCCTCTGTACCCCAGGATGGTTCAGCTCACCACCTGTTAAAATCCACCATTTACAGAATGAGGATAACAGCGTAGCTTTTGCGCCCGTGCAACTGCCGGTCTACTGCATGTGGTGGGTGGATCTTCAAGTTGCCACATGCATTCTTAGTAGTTTAAAGTAGGCTCGAATTAGAGATTATTCTTTGTGGCTAATGGCGTGAGTTCTGATTGGAAGAAGACGAAGAAAAAGACGAAAATGAAGAAGAAGAAGACAACAGTGTTGAGGTTGATAACAGAGTCGAGGGTGATGGCTTTGATAGGAATAGTGTTGATGGTGGTGATGATGGCATAGATGATCCAGAAGAAGCATATATATATATATATATATATATATATATATAAAATAGCTGCACTAAGACAGGAGAAAGCCAAATGAAGCAGATACAATTTCTTTTACCTGGACACAGCAATAGTTTTAATTGTTCTCTTCCCAGATTTCAGAGTGAATGGAGCAAAGTATTTGAATGTGATTTCTCGACCGGCCACTTTACGTTTGAAATGACTTGGTTTTGTCCCATCAGTTGTAAAATATATACGGCAACCTTGTGTTTCTGCAAGTATACGGATACAATATGTTCTAGTTCAGTGATTCTTAACCCAAGCACTACTGTCCCCTTTAGTGCGTTGTGAGCTCAAAAGGGGCAGCAAATGTCACGGTGTTCTGTTAAAGATGCTTGTTAACCCCTCTCTGAAATTGCTGGCCCTGTGCCAAAATTTGAAATCATTATTATTATTATTACTAATATTATTATATATTATTATGTGAAGACACATGGATTAGTGGTTAGGGTGTTGCACTCGTGATTGTGAGACCATGGTTTCAATTCCTAGACCGGGTGGTATATTGTGTTCTTGAGAAAAACACTTTATTATTGATTATTGTAAGAAATAAAATATTTAAATTTAGTATAAAGCGTGATTGTTACCAGCATCACCATACTGGCACCTGTGCCAGTGGCATGTGTAAAAAGATCCGAGTGAGGTCATTGCCAGTATCGCCTGACTGGCCCTGTGCCGGTGGCACGTAAATAGCACCCACTACACTCTCGGAGTGGTTGACGTTAAGAAGGGCATCCAGCTGTAGAAACTCTGCCAGATCAAGATTGGAGCCTGGTGTAGCCATCTGGTTTGCCAGCCCTCAGTCAAAATCGTCCAACCCATGCTAGCATGGAAAGCGGATGTTAAACGATGATGATGATGATGATGAAGATCCAGAACTTATTGCAATGTGCTGACCTATGTGCCTCAATGGAACTGAGGGCCAGTGTAGTGCAAGCTCCTCATAGGGGCTTCCATGCTGGACAGGTCAAAGGATAAAAACCAAATTAATATGGACCACCTCTTCCCAGATGTAAAAATAAGTCTGCATAAGGCCAACATCCCTACCTAGAAGAAGGCAAAGTTATAAAAGCATCAATGACAATTGAAAACCAACATTAGCTGGGAGAGGAAGGCCTTCTTTCAGGGAGGTAAGATACAGAGACAGAATGGCAAAAGTAGGGATATAATTTCAGAGAAGCAAAGGGAACCCAGAGTCAAGACTGGTGCAATAAAGTTAGCATTGGCTTATGCTCCATAGGAAGTGAAGGGTTTAAGGAAATATAATACTTATTATTTTTTCACAACCATCAGGGCATAGAATGCTCCTCACAATCATAGTTTCTTAAGATGGTTATGATCTGTAAACGGCTGTGAGTAGGACCTGGAAGTATGAACACACAATGTGCATATGCACACTGAACTTATAAAACAAAAGAGAAGAATAAAAACGCAATGTGCAATTCAAAATAAAATGGTAGAATAAAAATGCAACGTCACACAAGTTATATGGTGGTGTGCAGGCCATTTCAGACACCACTATCAAGCAGCATTTTTATGGCCTGAGTCTAAATTTGGTCAAGGTTGACTTGGATTTTCATCCTTTAGAGTCAATGAAATCATAACTGATTAGCACCCACCCCAAAATTTCAGGCCTTGTATGCATAGTAAAAAGGACTTGTCAATATTTAGATATTTCTTCTAGCTCTTTATGTTCTGAGTTCAAATCCAGTCAAGGTCAACTTTGCCTTTTATCCTTTTGGGGTTGATAAAATAAGTACCAGCTGAACACTGGGGATCAATGTACTCAACTTACCCCCTCCCCAAAATTATTGGCCCTGTGCCAAAATTTGAAACAGTTTTGGTAAGATTTTTATAGCTGGATGCCCTTCCTAACACCAACAAACCTGCAGAGTGGAATGAGTGCTTTTTATGTGGCACCAGCACAGGTAAGGTAAGTTTTGACATGGTTTTTACAGCTGGATGCCCTTCCAAATGCCAACATCCATGCAGAGTGTGGACTGGAGGCTTTTTACATGGCACCAGCAGGGTCACCAAGTAACTTGTGAGACAAGGAATTTTTGAGAGGGGGGGGCATCGGAGATAATCTTGTGTCAGATGATGAAAGGTTAGAGTGTGACATAGAGATAGAGAAGCAGAAACAGGTGTCTTGCTGTAAAGGAGTACGTGATTTGCTGACCAGAGAGAGAAAGGGGGGGAAAGAGAGAGATAGGGAGAGAGGGGTAACAAGAAAGAGGACAGAAATGGGTGTGTTACTGTAAAGGAGATATTTGGTTACCTAACCAGCAGGAAGAGCAAGGGAAGGAGAGAGAGAGTGATCAAGAATGAGGTCAGAAACAGGTATGCTGCTGTAGAGGAGATACATGGCTACCCAGCCAGAGGGAAGAAAAAGAAATCATTAACTCACCTGAACTTAACTGAATCAAAGTAGATATATTAATTTTGGTTGTTGTTGAGTTTGTTGTAGGCCGGTTATGTAAAGGTGTAATTATTGGAGGGCACACGCCTCCAGCACTTGGCATTTTTCATTCCTGGAAAGAAATATGAAGATTCACATTATTTTATGTAGTTCTAATGGAAGTCACAGCTGAAGCATTCTTGATGTGATTCTTGTTTGAAACTGTCTTCCCATTGTGTTAATACTCATTAGACTCTTTCAGAAATATTTCTTGTTCTTGTGGACAATAATCCAAGAATACCAACAACATCTTTGTTGCTTGGAGGTTTTGAGGAAAAAATGCAATATTTGAAATACACAATTAACAGCTATGCATTCTACTATAGGCACAAAGCCTGAAATTGTGATGGTTGTCAATTCCATCAACCCTTCCCTCACTATCTGACTGTTATTTATTTCATCAACCCCCAAAAGGATCAAAGACAAAGCTGACCCCGGCGGTATTTGAATTCGGAACATAAAACTGGAAGAAATGCCGGTAAGAATTTTGCCCAGCATGCTAACAACAGACAGCCTGGTCTGGGAATCAAACTCACTACCGCTGATTGTGATCCCAATGCTCTAACCACTGCACCACGTGCTTTGCTCTTTAACCCTTTAGTATTTAAACTGGCCACATCCGGCCAAAATAGCTAATCTGTTTTATGTTCAAACTGACCAGATCCAGGCTCTCACACCTACCCCACAATGTTATTCTACATCAAGTAATTACACCATCAAGATCTTGAAGATATGAAATAATGCAATATTAATTCAAATCAATGGGAATCAATAGGCATTATGTTTGATAGAATAATCTGAACAGTAAAGAGTTAATAATAATAATAATGATAATCCTTTCTACAATAGGCATAAGGCCTGAAATTTGGGGGAGGGGGACAGTCAATTACATCGACCCCAGTACTCAACTGGTACTTATTTTATCAGCCCTGAAAGGATGAAAGGCAGTTGGCCTCAGTGGAATTTGAACTCAGAATATGAAGACAGAAGAAATACTGCGAAGCATTTCACCCAGCATGTTAATGATTCTGTCACCTCACTACCTTAATAATAATAATAATAATAATAATAGTAATATTAATAATGGTCTCAAATTTGGCCACAAGGGAAGCAATTTTGAGGGAGGGGATGAGTTGATTACATTGACCCCAGTGTTTAAGTGGTACTTAATTTATCAACCACAAAAGGATGAAAGGCAAAGTGGACCCCGGTGGAATTTAAACTCAGAATGTAGCGACAGGCAAAATACTGCCAAGCATTTCATCCAGGGCACTAACGATTCTGCCAGCTTGCTACCTTAATAATAATAATAACAAGAGCACTCAGAGAGCGCAAACCTCCGCCAAGGCAACACCAACCTCCTCTCAACAATTAGCCGGATGTGATTTTTAAAATGAGAATATCTGAAATAAACTTGACTGTACTCACAAAAATTAAGTAAAAAAAAACTGGAAAAATAATCCAGAATCCTTGTTTGGTACTTGATCGATTCCAATGGTAGTCATGGAATGTGAAGGGGGTTGTGTGGGCCATATTTGTAATGCTGTGTGTGTGAGTGTGTCATCTGCTGTGGGAACAGGGACAGTTTTCTCTATGAAAGCCTTTTTTAGTCTATCCACTGATATAGTGTCTTTACGACCATTAAAGTCTAAAGTGAAAAATTTATCTGTGCGTGAAAGAAAATGGAAAGGAACTGCATACAGTGCTGTAAATGGAGGTTTAACAACATCTTTGTGCACAAAAAACGTGGGTCCAAGAAGTAAAGCTTTCTTCAAAGCAGAGCTAGATATGCAATTGTCAAGTAGGTAAGAGGTTTTAAACAGGGATGATATATTCAAAATTGGTAAAACTAAAAATTGTCGAGGATAAATTTATTTTATTATTGTTACTGAACAGGTTGGTGATATTTTTAATTTCCAAACGGTTTTGATGCGGTTTGTTTATGTAGTTTGATTTCTTTGTCCACCAGTTTCTACTAAGATAGAGATGCAAGTAAAATTAATAACAGAGCAATGAAAAGAAAACTTTGGAAATAGCAACACCGCCATAGCTTACATGGAAACTATGTGTGCTTTCAAGGGAGATAATCAGGGAAAGACTTGAAAGTGAATGTAAGATTGTAATACTTCATGTAAAGTAAATATAACAAATAATCCACTCCAAGAGAGTAATGGGTGCTTTTATGTGCCACTGGCAAGGGTGCCATTTGCATGACACCGGGATGCTTGCGTTTGTTAATCTTTCAACTCACACTTGTTCAATCTTAACAGTCTTATTGTTATCTTTTAACATTCATCTCTCAAGATGGTATAAACAGAATGATTTGACAGGATCCAGAATGCTCCTATGTTTGCTTTGACAAGGTTTCTATGGCTAGATGCCTTCCTTAATGTCAACCAATTTTGCAGTGAGTACTGGGTGCTTTTGAAATGGTGCCAGGACAAGCGAAGTAGCAAGACTAAGGTCGCTTTTGCCCGAGTGGGATGCCAGTAGAGAGGAAGGTGGCTTTATGCTAGGAGATAAGAGGTTCGAGTACAAGGTCTGATAAAAAATAGTAGTGGGACTGTTGATATGGAAACGGAGCTAAAGTATGCTGAACTGCTAAGTTACAGGGACACAAACAAACCAACACCAGTTGTCAAGCAATAAGGAGACTAATATAAGCACACCCACATATACATACATACATACACATACTCACAAACACATGATGAGCTTCTTTCAATTTCAGTCCAATCAAATCTACTCATAAGGTTTTGGTTGGCCCAGGGCCATATTAAAAAACGCTTAACTAAGGTGCTATGCAGTCAGTTTGAACCCTAATACATGTCATTGGGAATCAAACTTCTTAACCACACAACCATCATTTTATCTTTTTTTTTTCTTTGGTCTATTTTCTTTTAAGGCATGTTGGTTGAATTACTTTATCCAATGTAATTTAAGATTTGGCACTTGTTTCTAGCAGGTTGAGTGACTACATAACAGCTGCTACATCTTCTTGTAGTCAGTGGTTTTGTTTGGGTATCCGTCACCCAGAGAACAATATTCTGTTGTCACCAAGATTTACTTGCTTAGAGATAAGCATTGACTGATTAATCTTGTTAAGTAATGCTACTTAGAATTTCCAGCCACGAAATTTCAGCTGTTTATTCAATTAATCTACCTATACATTGAATTACTGTGTGAGTGGCTAAGTATATCACACACGATATGACGGCAGTTTTTTCATGTCCAAAGATCATGAGAATGAATGGCATGCCCTCAAGTGGCTATGTAAACCAATCTTTGATGTTGCAGGGCTTTTCTTGCTGTCTGTGCCGATTAGTTTTAAACTGAATCAGTCCATACATTTCAATCCCACTATGGAGACCTACCCACAATAGCTCAGTGGCCTAAGACAGCTATGGCAACCAACCAGGGGTAGGTTTCACATTGGAAAGGCCTTCTCCAAGGTGAGTTGCCTTTTAGAGCTGGAGAGCTGCACCTACCCTGGAGATGCATGAAGGGTGTTAAAGAGAGCACCAAACCTGAAGGATTCCACTATTTCGTCTGTTGTCAAGGTTGACAACCCTAGCCTTCCCTTTTCCCAAGGCACTCACAAAACATTAAGGCTACATGTGTACCCTTAATGCATATGTTTTGCCTTAATGTAATTCTAAGGGGCAATGTCAGCATGACAAGAGGAGATCGGACCTTTGAATTAGATACAACCCATCAAACAACCTTCTGTACATTATCTATCTATGCAGTTTCCATTCATAAGTGTAGTGTCAATTCAAAGACTAAAGTAAAAAACTTTGATAAAGTGTTGAACCTGGAACCTTGTAATAACAAAGCAAACCTCTAAACTGTTCAGTCATACTCTTTGTATCCTTTCTATTGGTTCAAGGTCTGAAATTTTGTGGGAGAGAGTTAATTGATTACATAGACCCCAGGGTTTGACCGGTACTATTTTATCAACCTGAAAGAATGAAGGGCAAAGTTGACTTCAGTGTACTTTGAATTCAGAACATAGAACTAGAAGAAACACTACTTTGCATTTTGTCTGGAATGCTAGTAATTCTCTCAGCTTGCCATCTTACACTGTGTTTGTGTAATAAAATAAATATTAGCATATTTAATGAAGTTAGCATTAAGAAGCTAATTAGAAGAGAGAAAAAGTAATATCAGTTCAATAATTAACATCATTGTAATCCGAGTAATTAAATACACTGATTTGTTATTTTAAAATAAATTAGTTTTTTCCCCACCCACTCATGTATAATATTGTACATTTATTTAGTGTTTCTCTTGTCACTACATCATCATCATCGTTTAGCGTCCGTTTTCCATGCTAGCATGGGTTGGACGAGACCTCAGCAAATAAACAGTGAAGACTATGCTTGGCTGAGGAAGGTCTAATAACATCAAAACCTGTCTGGGGAGGGTCATTCTCTTTTAGTGCCTTATTAATTTAACACACTCACCAGTCTGATTTCCACTCATGTATTCAATTTTATTATTCTTTTCTTTTATTCGTTTCAGTCATTTGACTGTGGCCATACTGGAGCAGCACCTTTAGTCGAACAAATTGACCCCAGTACTTATTCTGTCGGTCTCTTTTGCTGAACTGCTAAGTTACGGGGACGTGAAGACACTAACATCGGTTGTCAAACGATGGCAGAGGAACAAACACAGACATACAAACACACATATATATATATATATATATATATATACATATATATATCTACATACATACATACGACGGACTTCTTTCACTTTCCATCTACCAAATCCACTCACAAAGCTTTGGTTGGCCTGAGGCTATAGTTGAAGATACTTGCCCAAGGTGCCACGCAGTGGGACTGAACCCAGAACCATGTGGTTGGTAAGCAAGCTACTTACCACACAGCCACTCCTAAATTTTTTTTTCTGTCATTGAGTTCTAACTCATCCATAGAAGCATGGAAAAGTTAAAATGATGAAGAGATTGTACGTAAAGTAGTCATGAGGAGCAAGGCAATGACAATCACCCAATGCTCAACTGGTACTTGTTTTATAAACCCTGAGAGGATGAAAGATAAAGTTGACCTTTAAAGGATAGAAACTGGCTGAGAAGAATTTGATTAAAGTTGCCCAAGTTCTCAACTTGTACTTCATTTTATCGATCCCAGAATGAAGGAAAGGCTAAGTTATGCATGGAGACATTTGAACTTGGAACATAAGCTGAGATTAAATACCACAAGGCAAGAACGGGCATGGCTGTGTGGTAAGAAGCTCGCTTCCCAACCACATAGTTCTGAGTTCTGTCCCACTGGGTGGCACCTTAGGCAAATGTCTTTCACTATAGCCTTGGGCCATAGATTTGGTAGACGGAAACTGAAAGAATCCCATAGTATTCTTTTACTTGTTTCAGTCATTTGACTGCAGCCATGCTATTTATACACATATATCATGTGTGTGTGTGTGTGTCTATGTCCCACCATTGTTTAACAACTGTTGTTGGTGTGTTTATGTACTCATAACTTAGTGGTTCGGCAAAAGAGACTAATAGAATAAGCATCAAGCTTTAAAACAAAAAAAAACAAAAATAAAAAGTACTGAGGTCAATTCATTCAAATAAAAATTCTTAAAAGTGGTGCTCCAGAATGGCCACAGTCTAATGCCTGAAACAAGCAAAAGGTATTTTGTCTGATACTCAACCATTTCTAACTTGTGTACAAGGCAAGAAATTTAGGAATAGGTAAAAGCCAAGGCAGAGTTGACGTGGGTGAGGTTTGAGCCCCAAATCTAAAAATCCTGAACAATGCTCTAACGATTCTGCCAACTATGAAATAGTTGGAGTGGCTCTACGTGGTCGTTCAACATGCTAGAAATAGCAGCCAAATGTACCTAAAATCACATTTATTTGTCTTAAAATAAAATAAAACACACTTTGCATAATATGCTGGATGCACTGCTTCAGATAAAGGCAGGTTGGCCATAGCTGGAATATTTTTTGACCATCATTCTGTTCAATCAGGATTGATCTGGTCATTGCTACTGCTATAACTATACATATGGACATCCTGGGACATAGCTCTACCTGCCGCAAGAAAAGGACTCCTATCTGATTGGGACGGTGTCATTCACTAACTCACCGATCTCCTGCCCATAGTAAAACTGTCCCCTCTCTCCCCACTCAAACACTACTATTCTGGCCTATGCTCCTCACAGCTGATCGTACTGCGCCTTCATTCAGACTCGATACTCCTTTCTAACTGCGTTCTTCTATTGTTACTCATTTCGTGTCCCTGCTAAACCTCATACTAAGTACTACGTCACGTCCATCTTACAAAACGTCATCTGGTCTCAAAAAAAAAAAATATATATATCACAAGACCCAATGTGGGAGTCCCTATATGGTCTCTCGAGGTGCTAGAAATAGAAGCCAACTCTCAAATCGAAACCCTGTTGTCTTAAAATGAAAAGGTATATTACAGTGTTTGAAAATAAAATATAAGTCGTGGTAATCACGGCTTGAATGTTATTAATCCTAGGGCTGATCTGGGGCTAAAAAAAACCCAATTTGTTAGTTAATGACAATATTTAACAGTAAAACGAAGAAAAACTACACGGGGAAAATTATAGAAATAATAATACGAATAACGATAAGAAAGGTTTATTTGCCACAAGGACAAATATTCGAAAGACATTACGAAGACATAGCGGATAACTTTTAAAAGTAAGGGTCACATCGGGATGGAAATAAAAATACGTATCCTCAGAAAAAGACATAAATATAATGTATAGTTCAGTATCAACCCAGGCCAAACAGATCGATGAGCAAAAGCATTCTTGTGACCAGTCCGTCTTTTCAGGAATACATAGGATTAATAAGCTAACGTTTATTTTCCTTGAAGGTTGACGAGTAGCCCAAAAGAGAGCCTCTAGTGGTCACCCTGTCTGCTAGAAATAACAACTATATCGTACCTTATCGTCTTAAATAAAAATAAAGACATTACATAAGGATTTAAATATAGATATTTTTGTATTAAAAATAATAGCAACAACACATAAGGGAGTAACTAATGTATACAAACGTTAATTTTTTCTGTATCTTTTCCTCGGTGTAAACGAAGATCCGACGGTTACTGTGGAGATGTAGAATGTGTGGATGAATAAATAAATAAACACACCTTTGAGAAGAGAAATTGTTGTTGTGTTGCCAAGGTGCGAGCATGTTTAGACACAAATATAGACAGAAAACTGTCATTCCTTTATTCCTGTTCGAGTTGAGATTAACAGAATAAAATACGACGTATCGATTCCTATTTCATGCGTAGATGTATTTTTAGATAACCGAGTTAATATTTTCGGACCATCAGCCGAATAAAAGGAGGCGGGTCGCTGTCCGTTTCATGTCTCCTAACATAGTAGTTGTATATAAAATTATGACACTAAAAGCTACTCTCTTTAAAGCTAAGCATTAAGAGATTGCATTATAAACTTTGTTTTTTTTTCTTTCAACTCATTTATGTATTTCGACCACTTAATTGCAGTTACTAACGAGTGTAAACCGACGCAGCAGAGAATACAATGGTTATGATCGAAGGCCTGTGTTAAAGAGCTGATTGTTTTGCTGACTGACCTCAGGTCAACTATAATTGGGTAAACCCGTGATAACTTGGAATGGGGAATGAGCCAACTACAGAAACTTTTCGGTCGTTCGACCTTCTAAAATAAATTTTTCATAAATCACGCCCTGCAGTTTGGGGGTGAGATGGGGGAAAAAGCAGTTAATGTAATTCTAGATGCAAAAGCGGTGAAAACGGAGTGATCGTAGCTGGAACGTCTGGCCAGAGGTTTTATACAACAGGGGTGATTCCCATTAAAGAAACGTGGAGGCAGCAGTGCCGTCTTAAAGCATGGGCTCACTGGGCGAGTCTAGGACATTTACCCCACCCCCATGGACAATTACCCCTGAGGACGACAGATGATGATTAAAAACTTCTTAATATATTGGAGAGGGGGTAATTAGCCTAGAAGGTAGTTGTCATCGGGGGGAATTGTCTTATGAGGAGGGTGAGTGTAATTGTCCTGATACGCACGAGGCAGTTGCTTGGGATCCTCACGGATCTAGGGTCCCAATTCTAATCTATGCTTGCAAAATAGCTTGCTATCAATAAATACCATAGGGTCCAGTTTATTGATTCCCCAGGGAGCCTATAATGTGAATACGGTCCTGGGTGAACGGAGAGAGCTCCGGGGGGTGGGGGTGGAGAGTCAACTCCTGGGGGTGGAACGATTGAACAAAATGTTTAGAGTCGGATCTGCAGGAATAATGAGAAGAAGGGAGAGATGAGAGTACATCGGATGAACTTCGGTGATGGTGCTACATCACTTGCTAGTTCAGAGGAAGGAATAGGGGTTGGGGGGAGGGTCAAGGTAGATGCGATAAAACGGAAAAGTAAGACAGTATGCCAAAGAATCAGTAGCAATGTGTTAATGACAGACTTTCGGATATGGTCTAAGACAATCATTCTCAGTGGGGGTCCATATGTTCCTTGGCGAGGTCCATATAAAATTTTGTTGTTAAAATTTATGTGCAATAAACTGGTTGTATTTCAACAATACAGAAAATATTTCTATTTTTTTTAATACAATTCCTAATAATATTTAATCATAAAAATACAATTGGATTTGTTTTTAACATGGGGGTCTAGTAGAATAAAACAGGAATTGAAGGAATCCATAGCCTAAAACTGATTGAGAATCACTGGTCTAAGATGACATTTAGGTGTGTAGCAACAGTCCTTCCCCAGATATATTAGTGATCTTGTGTTGGTCAAACCTAAGCCTTGAAGTGGATCAGTAATTGATTTTTTTTTTTTTTGTCACGGATTCTAGTATTTAAATAAGATTTAGCAACGATATATGTTAGAGTTTTCCCGTATGGTAAATGTTTTGTATTTCTGTAAATTCAGAGAGATCCTTACACAGAGAAAGATTAAAAGAGCCTGAGGACAGAGAGAAAATCTGGACGCCTCAATATCCATGAAAAGGGCATCGTCTCCCATGAAAATGTAATTGAAAACAGAAAATATCCAGTTATTGAGCATATTTTCTAAATATGCAGAAAAATACAGACATTATGATTCGGATAAAAATTTCAAAACATTTCTGTAGTTAGGGTTTTAGGGTTACGGTTAGCGTTGGGGGGGGGGGAGTCAAAATTGAAGAATTTGGTGAGGAAAGATGGGGGGAAAAAATGAACAATGCCGATTTTTGGCAATTTCTCGGAACCTCCGTATCAGAAAAGGGGTTTTTAGCAAAAATTAAAAAAAAATTAAAAATAAACAAATTTGGGAGAAAACGGGGGTGGGCGGAAGTCTTTCCCAGTTTTTTTCGTCTAATTTAAGTCGTTTGTATTATCTATTCGAAATCCCTTAAATGATATGTTAAAAGAAAAAGTAGCCCAAAACATCGTCACGAAATTCTAGAACGTTGTCTGAGACTAAGAACTTGAACATACTCTGAGTTTTTATCCAATTTATTCAACACATTCCACGGGTTTCTTTTTAAAGCTAAAAGCAGATGACAAGTGATTCCTTTTGTTGTACAATTTGTATTTCTTTTCACATGCAAGGTATTTCTCTTCAACGTATCTTCTTAATCAGAGAATTTGCATTAAGAAAATTTCTTTATTTGATAATATGATAAACTTGAAAACACTTGGCTTTACTTAATGCTTATTTCTTGTATGAAGATCACACATGCATCGAGTGACAGACTTCACAATTGCAGCTGTTCCATCATGATCAACGCTTAGGTTACCTTAACCGAACTTATCGAACTGTGTCTAGACTTGTCACAAAGGCGATGCACAAATTCTGAGATCAGAGAATTCCTGACACAGCGACATAAAACCTAGCTCATTCTGTATTGATGAACTTCTTTTCAGCTCTGACCTTGTCGTCGTCTTTATTTCGTTGAAACGCAAGCCCTTCATTTGTTTTGTATGAACCATCAACAACACTTCCAGTACAGCTTCAATGTCGGCCCTTGATTAAAAATATATTTCTTTACTACCCACAAGGGGCTAAACACAGAGGGGACAAACAAGGACAGACAAGGGGATTAAGTCGATTACATTGGCCCAGTGCGTAACTGGTACTTAATTTATCGACCCCGAAAGGATGAAAAGCAAAGTCGACCTCGGCGGAATTTGAACTCGGAACGTAACGACAGACGGAATATGGCTACGCATTTCGCCCGGCGTGCCAGCTCGTCGCCTTTCCTTGATTAAAAATAATCTTATCTCTCTCGGACCCCAGGGTTATTACTTTTCGTTGCTGTTTTAATGGTGGTGGTGGGTATCGCAAAACGTTTTAGCTATGCTTCAATGAAATCAGGATCAATAAACACTAATTCGGATCAGAGTTATAAAGAATGATGTATTTTACGTCAACATTTATTTTTTACCATTTCTATACACTCAAACTGATCTCATACTTGACCAGATTCATTGCGATTAAAGTTCATTGAAAAGGACCAGTAATCCGCCATATTGTGATATTGTATTCGAAAATTGGTTGAGTAAAAAACAAAAGTTATGATAGCGCCAAAATATGTGTTTAAAAAAAAACAGAAGAGTTACGCATTGCGGCAACTAAGTAATATAGTCTGTGTATTTATTTTAATTAGGCTTAAGACGGCGAGCTAGCAGAATTTATTTAGCATGCTGAACACAATGCTTTGTGGGATTTCACTGTTTTTAGGTTCTAAGTTCAAATGCCGACGAGGTCGACTTCACCTTTCATCCTTTCGGGGTCAATGAAATAAAGTACCTGTTGAGCACTGGGGTCAATTAATTGACTAACCACTTCCCAAAATTTCAGGCTTTATGCCTATAATAGAAAGGGTTATTTTAGTTAGACTTATATGTATTGCAATATCTCAATAAAAGGAATTTAATTTTCTAAATCTTGTCATATTTGATGCAGCAAGAAAAAAAGACACATGAGGTAAAATGTAATCAAATTGGAACGGGAGTAACACTTTGACTAGTCATATGTTTAGACAGAAATTAGAGTTTTGTTTAAAAGATCTGAACGAGAGAAATCTAATGTTGAAAACCGAGACAAAATTGGTACTGTAGAAGACAAAATTATGAAATAAAATCGAGCGATTCTTGACGCACCAAACAGGTCCCGTCCCGACTGTGTGGACGTGTAATGACACTAACCCTAATGAGTGTGTACTGTAAAAACATATCGTTACGTAGATGCATCGGGACCTCTATAGTTAAGCAGTGCCCAGTAGTATTACACAGGGTATTCGGCTAAATTTGATTGGTTGCATAGAATGAAAGGAAAACATATCCCATCCAAAAATTGAAGTATTTGAAAAAAAAAAATCAAAGGTAGCAACTTGGGGCGATCTTTCGTTTGTAGTAGCACGTTTCCGTCGATGATTTCCGTAAAAAACTTTTATTTTTTTACATATGGGTTTGCGGGAACATTTGAAGTAAGAGCGAAAGAGACTAAGAGAAAGCGATTTTATGACGAGGGAATTTTTTTGAAATTACCGAAGCATTGATGTACATGTGTGTGTGTGTGTGTGTTTGATGGGGTGTGGGAGACAGACAGTATGTTGTGTAAGTGAAGTGCTTCTGTTAGTGTGTGTGAAGAGACAGAGAGAGTAATGTGTGAAAGAGAGAGATAACTGAAATTTTTTACTCGGTGTATGTGTATATGTATGTATGCATGTATGTGTATGTATGTATGGCCGATTCAGTGTACACTGAATCGGCCATACATACATACATACACACATACATAGATACATACACATACATACATACATACACACATACATGCATACATACATACACACATACACCGAGTAAAAAATTTCAGTTATCTCTTTCTTTCACACATACTAACAGAAGCACTTCACTTACACAACATACTGTCTGTCTCCTACACCCCATCAAACACACACACACACATGTACATCAATGCTTTCATTACTTCAAAAAAAAATTCCCTCGTCATAAAATCGCTTTCTCTTAGTCTCTTTCGCTCTCATTACTTCAAATGTTACCGCAAACCCATATGTAAAAAAATAAAAGTTTTTTACGGAAATCATCGACGGAAACGTGCTACTACAAACGAAAGATTGCCCAACTTGGTTATGACTAGGAGATAACAGTTTGACCAAAGTAACCACCCTCAGTTTCCACCACAGCCTCAAGACGGCTTCAAAATCTGGCGCATGTGTCCCTTACTGTGTCCCTGAGAAGATATTCGAACATCTCCTTGACCTTGGCCACCAGTTCGGCCTTGGTATTGTGGATAGAGCGGCTAGTATCGGTTTCGGAGTGGTTGTTGCATGCAGAGCGGTTGGCGTCTTTCTCAACCGCGCCCCATAATTAGTAACCCAGGTGAATTAAGAGGCTAGAAAATGGAGCTGGTGAAGTCGTGAGAATTCTCCAAAAACGACTTCTGACTCTTTCTGGAGGTATGGCAAGGATCCTGCAGCCAGGTTTGACCAGTCTCCAACAGCTACACATAGCCGTCTGAATTGAGCCTAAGGCCCTGCTCAAAGATGTGAGACAGTATGACGTCAACCTCACTGGAAACACATCCAAAGGCCATCATAGTTTGAGGGAACTTAGTTTTCATACGTGGGGCACGTCTTACATTCTTTATAGCTTCCAGTCCTCCATGTCAGCTAACTTTTTCTCAACTATAACTTTAAGGTACTACAAGCGAACAGTGATCCCGGTGCGCGCACTCGCGCTAGCTAGTCATAAGTAGACGATCTTACAAGGACTTGCGCGTATGTTTGTATTTCAAGGCTGAATACATATCAAAGGAAAATTAAATAATATTTTTCGAACGAAGTAAATAATTTTTAAACTAAGTAAATAAATTGTTTTTTAAAACAGTGTATATAATTTTTTTTACCCAAATTAAATAAAACGCAAAGTAAATAATTTTTTAAACTAAGTAAATAAATTATTTTTATAAACAAACTAAGGTTAGGGTTAAAAGGTCGTTGTAGGATCGACTACTTAGGACTAGCTAGCGCAAGTGCGCGCACCGGGACCACTGTTCGCTAATAGTACCTAACTTTAATCTTTATGCTTTCCAACGCTGTTCATAGATACATAAAGCTGTTTCCGAAAAAAGGTGACAAAAAAAAAAAAAAATCAAATTTAGCCACAACACCAAGTATTTTTATCGTATTAGCAAATAGTGAGTATTAAACGTTTGTAAATTGGGATAACTTGGAGCGGACATGTCGAATGTGCACCCCTAACACCTTTGTTATATGTAAACTTTTTTGCCTTAAAAATTTCTTCAGAATTCTATATTTTCAACAACATAGATTATGACTTTACATCCCCACCTTAAGATTATTTGAAATATTTAAATACTTACTTGTCCAACACTATGGCAACAAAGGAATTTGAAGTGTGTCAGTATTTCTCGAGTATGTGAACGTGATCAGACGCCTTTTGCCTCAAACTGGTCGACTCGTGTTTGCTGTACGGCTTTTAGTTTACCTCCAAGTACCAGTTACGTACTGGGGTCGATGTAATCGACTTAATCCCTCTGTCTGTCCTTGTTTGTTTCCTCAATGTTTAGCCCCTTGTGGGCAATAAAAAAACAAGATTACCTCCGCCTTAGCGAAGGCATTGTTTTCAGTCGTATTTGTTTGTTTGTTCGTGGACAAGATATCTCAAGAATCGCTGGATAAATTTGGACGAAACTTTCAGGGATGTTTGACCTTGTGACTGGCACGAACTGATTAGATTCTGGGATCGATCCGGTATCGGACAAGGATTCTGGATAATTTTTCCGGTTTCTTACTTCATTTTTGAGAGTGGTCGGGTTCATTTTTGGTATTCTCGTTTCTGAGAGCTGTCAAGTTTATTTCAGATATTCTCATTTAAAAAATCATTTAATCATTGAGAAGACGTTGGTGTTGCCTTGGCGGAGGATTGCGCTCTCTGAGTGCTCTTATTTAATTCATCCACTGTTGCTTTGATATTTTTCACCTTCATCTCGGGTTCCTCGTTGGCACTTTTATATAATTTACTTTATATCAATTTACAAAATTTCCTTTTTACCACTGTTTAAACCGTGTTTTTTTTTTTCAAATTGTAATCGTTTTTACCATTTATATTTCGTGTTTTGTCTCAATAGCAATTTGGGGGGCTAATGGGGAGTGTGGTGTGTAAAAAGAGGCAGACTAACACGAAAATGCTAGTTCTGATGTGACAATATTCTTTACTGAATCTGGAAAAGCATTGAACAAGAAATGAAAGCTTAAAAATATTGCAAGTGAGGTTGGAATTTTTTTAAAAAATGGTTTTCGTTTCGTTCAAATGTAAAAATATACTCTCCTTTAGAGTTTGACTCATGCCATGAAGAAAATTCAAGATGGAGATTCCTCTATCCCCAAAGGTGGATGATGGGAACGAATTGCAGTACGCATGTATGATGAAAATGTGACCTGCTTTTCAAAATGTTTAGCCGACTTATATTTTTCCAACAGGCGCAAGCGTGGCTGTGTGGCAAAAAAAGCTTGCTTTCCAAATACATGGTTCTGGGTTCAGTTCCACTGAGTGGCATCTTGGGCAAGTGTCTTCTACTATAGCCTTGGACCGACCAAAGCATTGTGAGTGGATTTGGTAGACGGAAACCGAAAGAAGCCCGTCGTATATATATATTTATGTCTCCCCCACCATCACTTGACAACCGATGGTGCTGTGTTTATGTCCCTGTAGCTTTCAACTAACACTATCTCCTCCGAGACCCTGCGGCGCAAGTTGACCAAAATTGAGAGTATGATAGAAGAAGGCTTCCTCTCCCTTCCGTAGAAGATAAAATTCAAATTGGATCATGTTAACACCAAAAATTACTTACATCAAAAAGGTGATTTTTTTCTATGAAAATCCCTATTTTTTACGGTTTTTTGACTGCTGTGTCGCCATTTTTCGGTGTATTTCAACCAGAAAAATATTCACTTGAAGAAAATAACAAGCTACATAATGCAAACATTTTGACTTTTCAAAAATTCCAATTCTAAAGGGTCGAAACAAACCCGAGCAACGCCGGGCGATACTGTTAGTTAAGGATATTGACACTCCGTGTTTTCCGTCTAAGTCCAAATAGTGTCATATTTACAATTGATCATTTGTATTTTGAAGTCTAAGTCAACTGCTCATGGATCGATGTTAAACCCAATCATATGCAAATACAAAAAAGCATGCGCCAACATTAACGTTTCGATGAAATAATTACAAAATACAGTGTTCTCGATATTCGTAGGAACGGATTAGTACCTGGCTACAATACTTAAATAGCTTCATAATTTCTTTAACCTCACCGCCTCCTTCAGATTATTGGGATAAAACGGAATAAAAAAAAAACGAAGGGATTCCATAGGTAATCTTTAAAACCTGCTAAAAATAGTAGCTAAGTCGCTCTCAAATCACACTACCCTATCATCCGTAAAAAAATAAAGGCTATATTGAAAACTGTAGTAAACCGACCGAAAAAAAAAAAAGACCGGATGATCAAAGTTGGAATGTGATCACAGATCTACTTGGTCAAGGCTGACCAGGTATTAAATAGAACTCAACTCGGTAATTCGACACATTAAGAATAATAGTAATATGTCTTTCAAACAACAGTATCATATTTAAAAAAGAGAGCGCATTAAATATCGTAGTCCTACATACACTTTGCCAAATAAAATAAAACAAGATGACTAGTTTCAATATCATTGGTGAAAAGTTCGTTCAATCTGGACAAACTGGGTTCTAGAAAATTACCGTATACAAGACGGGTCGTATATACGAAGTTGGGCTTCACTTAAGTTTGAATGCACTAAAAACTTCACTTAAGTTTGAATGCACTAAAAACGTTCATGGAGCTTCTTCGGAAAACGCACCTCTCCAAAATGGTTCAAGTTAATTGGAGAGATGCGTTTCTGAAGAAGCGCCACGATTTTTTCTTTCTTTCTCTTTGCTTCAAGTACGTTCTTTTAAACCTTGTGGTGTGCGACCAGTTGCTGTGATTTTAAAAAAAAATTCCCCCGCAAATTGTTTCAATACAGTTTTATCAAAGATTTGGAAGAATTAGAAAGTTTTTCGGTAATTTTCTTTCGTGTAAATAAATGTTTATATTGATTTAAAAATTTGTCAGCAAAATCTTATAGAATGACAATGTTTTATAAAAGAAGTACATGTTTATATGTATTTCACTACTGCCCACAAGGACTAAACACAGAGGGGACAAACGGATTATGTCGATTACATCGACCCCCAGGGCGTAACTGGTACTTAATTTATCGACCCCGAAAGGATGAAAGGCAAAGTCATTTTCTTTCTCTTTGCTTCAAGTACGTTCTTTTAAACCTTGCTAACGATTCAGCCAGCTCGCCGCCTTATATGTTTTAGGTACTACTTGAGAACAGTGGCCCCGGTGCGCGCACTCGCGTAAGCTAGTCGTGACTAGTTGATCCTACAACGACTACCTAGCAAAGTAAATAAAACACAAAATAAATAATTTTTTTTACACAGTAAATAATTTTTGTTAAACAAAGTAAATAATTTTTTAAACAAAGGATCGACTAGTCATGACTAGCTAGCGCGAGTACGCGAGTGCGCGCACCGGGATCACTGTTCTCAAGTAGTACCAATGTTTTATATATATATATAAAAATATGCATTGTTGAAATTGAGGTGCGTCTAATATGCCCGTGCGTCTTTTATGCCATCAAATACGATAGTCAAAATTTTACTGGAAGAGTATAATCAATAATTGTTATGAAATTAATTAACAATTTCGAGAGCGATAAAAAGGAGGTTATGACATTCATACCTTTACCAAAAGGTGTTTACAAGAGAGTCAAAACTATTGAAAATGTTGCAAGACGCAAAGAAAATTTTAGGAAAATAAAAATAAGAGAAAAAGTGGAAATTTTACCGGTGAGTGTGTTATAAGGCACAAAAAGAAAATGACTCTCCCAAGACACAAAAGAAGGGGGAAAGAGTTCCAACTGAAAATGGAAAACAAGACGTGGAATTGCTTTGTCTTTCTGTGTGGCTATCACGTACCTGGATGAACAGAATAAGTCGCAGAAGTCTAACCAATCACAGGTAAATTACATCCTCCAATCCGTGGCATTTGAGATGTTTGGCAAAGTTGGACTTCTAAGCATGAAGTTCCTCACTTTGGCTGACTCGCCAGACCAAAGCGCATGGATGTTCCAGCAAGGGTTTCGTAGTAAAGCTGAAAGTGTCTTTGGTTGATAACGTAGATAAAAAGAAAAAACCCAAGGACTTAGAGCAATGGTACTTAAACTGGGCACTGCAAGGGGTAACTGTATGCATTATAGTTTTTAATAATATAATTTAAAGGTTTGAAGAATCCATATATTTAAATGTCTAGAGTTCATAAATTTGTTATACACAAATATGATTAATTGTTGTAAATAAAACTTCAATGTTTTTTCTTATTTATAACTTTTCCAGCGAAGTGTACCAGTAATTTTTTTCCCCGTAAATCTAATCTCTGATGTATCAAGAATAAATTACGAAGCCATAAAAAAAAAATGAGAATTATTTATAAAGACATTAATTCATTAATCATTAGCGAAGATAACTGAGAAAGTGCAATACGAAACTAAATGTCACATGGACAGTGGAGTATTTACAATGAACTGTTAAGTATTGATATTGTATTTCGGGACGGTCATTTCCCCTCCCCCCAAATGACACACGCACTATATATTCCTTCTTTCACTTGTGCGTATGTTTATTTGGCCAAAAAAAAAAAAAAAAAAAAAAAGTCATCCCGAAATACACGATTTCACACCAGGAATCTTGCAGCACAAATTCATAAACGTAATGTTAAGTATTGAACTTTTGTTCTAGTCCTGTCAAAGCTTTCTGCGTTCTAGCTAAACATGAACCAGCTGATGTTGGCTTCCATCACTTCGGAGCAATATTTTGAGTTAATTCTATGGACCCTTGAGGGTCCTTATAAGATTTCTGGGGGTCCACGCTAACATAACAGTAAATTGGTGATCCACGGTAGTATTTAAGGATCCATGAAAAGTTTTGATTTAAATGTACTTATTGCAAGAAATAGCGAGGTTCTTTTCTCTAATATTTTACACAGTTCAATCTATACAAGTGAATGTGTGAATAACATAAGAATTAGAAAGTATCTATAGAATTAGTTTTTAAATATCGATTGGCTCTGGGGGTCCACTTGAATAAAGTAAACAAACGGGTCCACTGATTAAAGAAAAATGGTTGAGAACCGCTGGTCTAAAGCATTCAATATTCGCAATGTATGATCCTTCATCTCTAGAACATTTCCCCTCCAGAATCTCCTCCCTGCTCAGGTCTTCCAGCAGATGATTACCTGCAACAGTTTAAATAGAACATTAACGGCATCAGTCTCACCAGACACAGAGGGCTTCCAATGGTCATAAGTTCTGTCCAGCGTATTTTGTGTAGGTTGGTGAATGCGTGGTTTTCCATAAGGAAGGCGACAGACGACCACAACTGTAAGGGAAAACCATAACAGATACTTCTGAATGTTATAATTAACGAGATGCAGACAGATTTCGAGAAGGAGCTCGTGTTCTCAATACGAGCCCTTATAGCGTGGACTGATTTAACAAAATAAAGGTCCTGGTTGCCGAATTACTTGTGACAGGGGAAATAAATATAAAGTGAACACAACTTACGTCGAAAATGATCCATTACGTCACACCGGGCTGGTATTTGACTTTCTGCAGTGTGGGCTGCAAGTCACATGCTGCCGGTTGGCTAATTATTGGGATTTCCCCCGTATCCATGATGTAAGATATCTCAAAGAATGCACCAGATTCGGTAAAAAAAAAAAAAAAAGATAAGATTTGATATCGGCACGAAATGATGATGATAATAATAATAATAATTCTTTCTACTACAAACCTAACTACGGAAATTTTGTGAGGTGGTGGGGTATAATCGATTAGATAAATTATACGCAACTATGCGAAGGCGCATAGCTCAGAGGTTAGAGCGTAGGACTCACACTCATGAGGTAGTGAGTTCAATTCCTGTTGTATTGTTGAGCAAGATACTTATTTCATGTTGTTCTAGTTCACTCAACTGTAGGAATGAGTTGCGACATCACTGGTGCCGGATCTGTTCAATTTGGCTCACAGATTGGTCAAAATTATGCAAATACAACTATGACACGAAATAACTTCTAAAATACGAAATTTTTTCCAAAATGTTCAAAGCAAACCGTGTTCTGCGTGAGAAATTACACCAGTATACAAAGTTTCAAACAGTTTAGTTAAAAAAAAATTAATTAAAAAATCTGTTAGTCAAATTGAACAGATCGGCCTTTGCTTTTCCCTTGGACAACATCGGTGGCATGGAGAGGGGAGGTTGGTATGCATGGGTGACTGCTGGTGTTCCATAAACAATCTTGCCAGACTTGTGCCTTGGAGGATAAATTTCTAGGTGCAATCCCATGGTCATTTGTGATTGAAGGGTGTGGGGTAGACGAACTGTAGACAGATACTTCGTTGCGGGCTAGCTAGGAAGTTGGTCAGCATGAAAACAGAAGAATGTCAAAAGCGAGCGTGAAAAGAATTCGAGTGAACTATACAGAAACAACTGATGACTTAAGCCCCATTGAACCTAAGGTAATAAACCTTTGGTAAATGTATTCTCGTCTCCACTAGTTTGTGTATAGCTTAACAAAGGGCGCCAACAGACATTTTTTTTTTATCCAGTGGTGTCCTGGTCAACACCATAGGGTCGGCCACGAGACGGGGCAGGGTTAAGCATGATGACCTGTGCTGCTACTATGCAAAGTTTGGGAAAAAAGCGACAAAGTGCAAATAAGCATGCAGTTCAAGACCCCTTCACCAGTGACCGATGGAAGTTCCAGGGCCGGCCGCCATTGAACACCCTGATGGCCGGCAGACATGACTAAATGCTCCACTATGTCCGCGATCGCAGCTCCCTCATCGACACAGGAGCAGAAGTTAGCGTGATCCCGCAACACTAACCCTAACTATAACCCTATAACCTTAAAACCCTAACACTAAAATCCTAACCTTAAAACCCTAACCGTAAGTACAGAAATGTTTTAAAATTTTTGTCCGAATCCTGATGTCCGTATTTTTCCGCATATTTAGAAAAGAAAAAATTCTTAAAATAAATAAAAAATAAAAATAAAAAATTTTATAAAGATTTTTGGAATTTTTTTTCGTAATCTCCGTATTTTTCCGCATATTTTGAGGAAAAAAATTCTTTGAAAAAAGTTTAAAATGAAGGAAATGGGGGTGGGGGAAATAATTTAGAAATATTGATTTTTGCCATTTTTTTTTGCAGATTCGTATTCCCCGTAGCCGAAAAGTGGGGTTTGTGTCGAAAAAAAAAAAAAGTTTTAAAAAAGGGTGCTTTTTTTTGTGTTAACAACAATTAGCAAAATTTAAACAATAAAATTACTCGAAAGTGTTGTTGGGAGGGGTTCCACTCACGGCCGAGCAAAGAAGCCCACACAGCCTAGTCATCCCGACTACCAAGGGCACTCCAGGTAGACACCTCACTTCTCTTCATCCCTTCCGGCCTACAGACGTATGTTCAGACAGGTCTGTTCTCGCGGGCCATACTCGACACACCCGCCCACCTTTCAACAGAATATACGGGGATGGAGCAACACTTTCCTACACGCACCAACAGCCCAACAAGTCAACAATGCCCGGACACTGGATGAGGACATGCAGAACGGTTTCGTCGCCCTGCGCACATTTCAGACAGACCCCCCCCTCCGTAACTCTACTCTATAGGCTCCAGCCCAAAAGTCCTTTTTCTTTTTCTCGCCCTTTTCAAACCTAGTCAGGCTCATGGGCCCGGGTTCCCGGTTTCTATGGCTTATGTGTTCCTCCCAGCTGGACGGGAGGCCAGTGCATCGCAGCATTACTCAAGAAACAGGAAGAAAAAGTGAGAGAAAGTTGGGGGCGAAAGAGTACAACAGGGGTGGCCCCCCCCTGCCAGAGCCTCGTGGAACTTTAGGTGTTTTCGCTCAATAAACACACAATGCCCGGTCTGGGAATCGAAACCGCGATCCTCCGACCGCGAGTCCGCTGCCCGAACCACTGGGCCGTTGCACCTCCACCCAAAAGTCCTTCAGGTTAATCGGTCTACCCCGACGCCCAGAGTTTCCCCGAGGACGCCGTCGCTCTTGCTTGCCACTAATTGCCGATAGAACGCAAAGAATTTGGAGAGGGTGCAAAAAAAAAAATGTTTTGGAGCAAAATGTTTTTCACAAATGGAAACTATCACCTAATTCCTTCCCCTTTTCTTTCTTTCTCGGGCGGTGATAGCAATTACGAAAACCCGCCGATTACTCTCGTCTCTTGAGACGAGTGTAACAGAAAATATTTACCAAATAAAGTATCAACCGTGTACTGAGGTTGATAATCCATACCCTATTCCAGCTCTTTATGTTCTGAATTCAAATTCTGCTGGGGTCGACTTTGCCTTTCGTCCTTTTAGGGTCGATTAAACAAGTATCAGTTAAGCCACAAAATTTCTGGCCTTGTACCTATATAAGAAAGGAGATTTCTTTCTCCAAATTTCTAATCTTGCATCGACATTAAATATAATTATGAGAATCGCACGGTGGATTATTGGCAAAAAGTGCAGTGAGGTATTTAGTTATGGCCCTTTAAGTCCCGAGTTCAAATCCTGCCTACGTCGAATTTATTTTTCACACATCCGGGACCGATAAAATATAATACCAATTAGTAGATGACCACCTCCCATGACATTTCCGATCCTTGTACCAACTTTAGAATCTATTATTTTATAAATATTTCCTTTTCTACAACGAGAACTTTTCTTTATAACCAGTCAGCATTAGAACACAACTGAGCATGCGCTAAACTAAGCTACTTCCTTTTCCTTTACCATATTCTCTCATTCCGAATATCTTTATCGGTGTCTTCGATGTAAGTGAATCAATATCTTTTTATTTGTTTATCATCGAAATTTAAAGTGACTTTTGTGTTGTATGTATTCAATTTCTCGATCGTTCTCAAATAATTTTGTTTCCGTTTATGACATGAATTTAATCTTTCTTTTTGTCCTAAATCTCAAAAGCATGAGCGAGCTCTATGTCTCTCGTGCGTTATAATAACCATATATGTCTACATGTGCCCCTTCGTATCGAAATAGAAATGCTTTGTACCAATAATTCATTCTGTAATGGACTTATATTTCATCTGACAATAACTAATATAAATCCTGATAATGCCAAACAATTAAAAGCTTCAATTATTGTTACATCTTGCAAATATCTGATGTTTTTAAAATTAACTTTTAACAATCAATTTATTAGAAATGACGAATATATATATTTTTTATTTTAACACATGTAATACATGGCGATTATTAAAATTTTAATCTAAAATCTATTTACCGATTCTGTAATTTTTCAATAATTATTTGTCTTGGTTAACGAGGTGCAACTTGCGAATTAAATAGCTTCACTTTAGCTAATTGTCACCAGTGCTTTTTGGAGGACATGTGGATATATATATATATACACACACATATATATATATTATATATACATATACACATACATATATATATATACTCCTCCTCCAGCGCACTGCATTATTTAAATTACATTATATAAAAAAAAACATGACTTTCTGCCAGTAATAAAGGAAATTGCTAAAATATCCACATGTGGTAATGTTTGTAGTTTTAGATCCGTATCAACAACCCTTGATTGAGCAAAAAACTGGTCGAAGACGTTCCGATCGTGACAATCTCCCTTTATTTGCACATACTGTACCTGAGACCACATTAATTCCGTTGTTAACCTGATATTCCTCAAACAATTAAAATTATCAGCGTGTATATTAGGAAAGATTAAAAATGGTTGCATGGGTGCTTTTTGTCATAAAAGTGTAATAGCACTTGGCTGGTACGGTTACAATAGTTCGAGCGTTATGTGTATACAGGGCACATAGGCACGCAGCCGTATTCCGTGTCCTTCGGGTCGGGGCTACATGCAGCCTTAGTTGTCCCCTTGTGTATGTGCTATGTTTTCATTATTCTAATTTTCCGCTTCTTACTTGATATGCACACCATTAGGAGGGCATGGATGCCAAATAGTTTTTCGTTTTCTTTTATTAAACCTTTCAGCATCCGTAAATGTGTTAGAAATTCGCGATTCAGTTATCTCTAGAAGCAGATCGATCTCCGTTGAAGTTACATTAGTTATTTCCAGGGACATATATACTAGCAGCTCGATTACAGCTTGAGGTAGCAGAATTATTAAAAGCGTCGAACCAAATTATTTGCCGTATCTAGTTTCAGCTCTCGGAGTTCGAATCCTGTTGGATTCGCTTCGCCTCATACCTATGGAATTACCGAAGTAAATTAGCAGTTATACAATTAATTATTTCCAATTATTTGAAACGAGCACATTTTCTAGGAAATTGGAACGACAGTTCGGTGTTAATTACTTTCTTTAAGCAACTTAACGCCCGATTAGTCTTACCTGGATCTTCCCGCCGTTCGCTACATCTTTTGTTACACCTGGCTACCTATTCTCATCTACTAACATGGTTGACCAATATTTTATTGTCTCCAATACCGAAGTGCATGTCAGAATTTACAGATATTGCCCCGTGTAATAATTATGATTGAGGGCTCCAGGTATTTTGAGGAAGGTGCCATCCAATCTATTAAATCGACCCTATAATAAGTTTATCGATTCCGGAAGACTTTAAAATGATCGAGACAAAATAGCTTTTATGTGGATGCTCGGCCTGCTAGGAATAGCAACCAAATCTCCCAATTATAGCCTTGTTTATTTCATTCCATATTGTATTTCTCAACACGTCCTTTTTGTCTAGGTTGTTCTTTTCTTCACTGCAAGTGAAGGTCTAAGTTAAACGCGCAGGACAACTGGAATAATATAGGGCACTCTATCCAATTCTGTCAACTTGTTAAGACAGCTTACTGTCCTCATTATTTATTTATAGGAGGGCATTGGATGAGGTACATGATTCTGGTTGGAATGCCTTGATCATAAAATCTTCTCATCAGGTCTTAAACCGAGATTCCTTTGTAACTTTTGATCTAACGATTGTCATCTACCTTTAACAGTAAAGTTAACATTAACTTTTAAACTTCATATTGTTTTGCTGAAATCTATTTCTTCAGAGGTATAATTAGACAAAACAGCTTTCCTTTCCCACTTTACACAAACTTCGTGGTATTGTTACTGCTACTTAGATTAATGTTTCTCTGTAATATTTACCTGAACAAAAGGACCATAGTCACATGGGCATCTATTGTTGCAGCTTACTTGATTAACAAGCATGTATTAGTTTTTGTTATGAAGGAAATAGTTCTCAAAGATACAGCAATAATTCAACAAAGAACATTTGAAATCCAGTAGCTGTGTCGTTAAGAAGTTCACTTCTTAACCATATGGTCTAGAGTTCAGTCCTGCTGTACAGCATCTATGGGTAAATGAATTTGGTGAATGGAAGTCTTGAGTCCCTGTGTTGAGTGAATGTGCATGAATGTTGATATTCCACAGCTGTCGCTGCTTGAGTGAAACAGTGAAGGCCAACCAGCTTGGTTTTCAAAGGTTTCTGTAAGGGTTGGTGACAAGAACTTTTAACTAATATCTTACTCATCTAACTCATGCTAGCATGGAAAGATGGAAGTTAAATGAACAAACGAATTAACTGAAAATTCAAAATAAAGATGTATATAAAACCATCAATGTGAAGAGATTATTCAGGAGTAAAATTACAAAGCAGTATGGGCGATGACTCGGAAAAGGCACCCACTACACTCTTGGAGTGGTTGGTATTGGGAAGGGCATCCAGCCGTAGAAACCAAGCCAAATTCAGACTGGAGCCTGGTGCCACTCTCTAGCTTACCAGTTACAGTCAGGCTGTCCAACCCATGCGAGCATGGAAAGTGGATGTTAAATGACTTTAAAAATGTTTTGGCCCTTGAGTTTATTTGTGGCTCTTACCTGCATTTGTTATTTTAAGACATCTCTTGGATGTTTTGTCAACTGTTATTAGTATCATCATTTAATGTTCATTTTCCATGCTGTCAGGTGTTGGACAGTTCGAGACTAGCTGCAAGGGCAGGAGCCAGACTAGGTTCCATTGTCTGTTTTGGCATGGTTTCTACAACTGGATTCCCGTTCCTAATGCCAACCACTTTAGAATGTAATGTGTGCTTTTTATGTAGCACCAGCTCTGACTGGGTCATCAAGTAGCTTTCAAGACAAAACACCCTCAACTGGGAGTGGCTTTGTGCCGGTTGAGAGAGTTAACCATTTAACATTCAGATTTCTTTGTCAAATGTATTGCGTATCTATTCACATTGTTTTTGAATTAGTCACATATCTATTTCTTTACTACCCACAAGGGGCTAAACACAGGGACAGACAAACGGATTAAGTCGATTACATCGACCCTGGAAGGATGAAAGGCAAAGTTGACCTAAGCGGAATTTGAACTCAGAACTTAATGGCAGACGAAATACGGCTACACATTTCGCCTGGCGTGCTAATGTTTCTGCCAGCTTGCCGTCTTTATTAGTCATATCTTGCAGCCTCAAGATTTCAATGGTGTGTTTGTATATTTTTAGAATGACATTGGAGCCAGTCAGTCTTAATGTAAAAGAGTATTTGGGGGCTGGATACGTTTGGATTAAATGCTAAAGGGTTAAAGTATAGAGGGGACAGATATAGCAGTCTTGCTCTAGAGTAGAAAAGTGTTGGGAGAGTAAGATGAGCGACAGTGAGAGAGATAATGGTGGAAACGTGTTGGGACATTTATGGGTGGTGTACAATAAATTAATGGAAATTTCTTATTGTAATAGAAATCAACAAAAGATTGAATTTTTTTAAAAAGTAATTATTAATGACTAATGAAATTATTATATTTAGCACACAAAGCAGCAGGGCTGTGGAGTCGGAGTCAGAAACAATTAAGGGGGTAACTGGAGTCGGAGTCAGTAAAATAGATCAACAGTCATTTAATTACATAGAATTGTAGTCAAATATTTTTGTTTTGACTTGACAGCCCTGCAAAGCAGTGAGGATCAAAATAAAGGGTATACATTTATTTTTGATGCACTCTTATGCATGAAATACTGAAAGACATTTCCTGTAGGTTTTGGTCACGGGCCCAGCTCCAAGTAATGCCACCAGACTATTGGATAATTTTTCGGTGACCATGTAAGAAGTTTGCTTCCCGACCACGTGGTTCCAGATTCAGTCCCACTGCGTGTCACCTTGGGCTAGCGTCTCCTGCTATACTTTTGGTTACTTGACTTTTTTTATTAACTGTTAATGAGAAATTAATTAATCTTTTGTTTGTTACGGGGAAAATGTCTGTTATCTGAAACATCACTGGAAAACAATCTTTTTGATTGTCTAAGCAAATTCTTTTGCTTTTGCTAAGAGATTCTTCTTCTTTTATTTCAGTAACATCATCACCATGCCAACTGAAGCAGTGGAAAAACCTGTCCAAAACACCAAGAAAGAAGAAGTTGAGGATGATGATGATGCTGATTCAGACTCCAAGTCTGATGACTCTTTACCAGAATTGCAAGAGGATGGTGCTGGCACATCACAGCAGAGCCAGGTATATATTTAGATGCCTTTTATTTGGTATTTTACATATTTGTTGTCCAGCAACATAATTTGAAAGCTTTAGTGAACTGACTGGTGTATATAAGCAATGACCATCACCACAATTTAATAAACAGCTTGTATAAGATTTGTGATAATAGCAAATTTTTTTTCTGTTTATTGAAATGCTTCGGTTTAATGGCACTATTGTCTCTCTCGTACCTAAAATTGATATCACTGATGCTTGATTATGATGATGGTTTCAGTTGATCTGAATCAAACTGTTTTGATCCATATATGTAACTTCCAATAAATGTGTTCAGTGCCCTTTTGTTTTTCACTCACTCATGTATGTCATCGTCATCATTTAACATCCGTTTTTCCATGCTGGCATGGGTTGGACGGTTTGACTTGGGGTCTGGCAAGCCAGGAGGCTGCACCAGGCCCCAATCTGATCTGGCAGTGTTTCTACAGCTGGATGCCCTTCCTAATGCCAACCACTCCAAGAGTGTAGTGGGTGCTTTTTATGTACCACCAGCAAGGAAGCCAGTCAAAGTGGCATAGGCATTGGCCACGTTTGGATGGTGCTTTTTATGTGTTACCAGTCACAGCTACAATTTCCATTTGATTTTGATATATATATATATAAACAGACAAGGGTGTGGTGGGGTTTATGTGAATAAGCTGATTTAATTTTATATGTAATATAGGCATGTATCTGTCTTATTTGAGTGTTAATTATCTCTCTTTAATTTACCTTCATTACAATTATCTTTGGTTGCAGGTTGCCCAAGTAGCTGGTCTTCAGGAGGAATTAGTTAGTAAAGCTAAACAAAGCCGAAGTGAGAAAAAAGCTCGGAAGGCAATGTCGAAACTTGGTAAATAATGTGTTTTTATTTCGGTTACAATTTATATGTAAGTTACCATACCAAGTGTCATCATTTTAACTGCTATTTTTAGTGATATTGTATATATTGGTCTGTAATGCAGCATCTCCAAGTTGTTTAAGCTCTTGCTGGTGCAGATTCAGCAAGCCCAGCCAGATGTGCCCTATCTAAAAACATAAGGATTTGATGTGAAGGAATTTGACTTGGCTCGTGTTTCTCTATAAGTTCCATGTTGTATCAATCAACTGTATTATGACTGAACATTCAAATCTGACCCCCCCCTTTCTCCCCATTTTCATTTCTCTTATGTAACAGGCAGTTTCCTGTATCATCCCAATGTTACTTTGTCATCTGTCCAATGAGCAAACAATAAAAATTATCTCCTTAATATATATCAGTTAAATAAGGTGGGTGAGCTGGCAGAATCATCAACACGCCAGGCAAAATGCTTAGCAGTATTTTGTTTGTCTTTGTTCTGAGTTCAAATTCCACCAAAGTTGACTCTACCTTTCAACCTTCAGGTGGTGATAAAATAAATAGCAGTTGAGTTCTAGGGTTGATGAATCAACTTAACTCCACCCCCAAAATTGCTGGTCTTGTGCCAGAACTTGGAATCAGCATATCAGTTAATATCAATTAATGTATTTGATAACTCCATTATTACTTTAACAATTTATAACTCTGTAGTTATTAAAGTTGGGTGTACAGTAATGTTAATAGCTTGTGTTAGTGACACTGTGTATTGTATTTTTCTGTGGTAAGTAGCTTCCTTACCAACCACATGGTTACGGGTTCAGTCCCACTGCGTGGCACCTTGGGCGAGTATCTTCTACTATAGCTTCGGGCTGACCAAAGCCTTGTGAGTGGATTTGGTAGATGGAAACTGAAAGAAGCCCGTCGTATATATGTATATATATGTGTGTGTGTGTTTTTATGTCTGTGTTTGTCCCCCCAACACCGCTTGATAACCAATGCTGGTGTGTTTACATCCCCATAACTTAGCGGTTCGGCAAAAGAGACCAATAGAATAAGTACTAGGCTTACAAGAATAAGTCCTGGGGTCAATTTGCTCAACTAAAGGCGGTGCTCCAGCATGGTCGCAGTCAAATAACTGAAACCAGTAAAAGAGTACTGAAAGTTCAATGGAGTTTAAAATCTGTCCATGTCTTTATTAATTCATTTTGTTAAATATCAAGGATCTAATCTCACCATTACCCCTAATATCTTCCAAGCTATCACTAAATGTTTATATTGCAGGCCTTAAACAAGTACAAGGTGTTACCAGGGTTACGATACGCAAATCCAAAAATATTCTGTTTGTTATCAACCGACCAGATGTGTATAAAAGCCCAGCATCAGATACCTACATTGTGTTTGGAGAAGCTAAGGTAACATTTATTCATCAATTATTATCTACACATTTACACCTCCATATACTTGATCAAATTCTTATGTCTGAAGTGTTAACCATAACATAAATCCCCCTAATATGGCTGAAGTGGGAAGATCAAAAATGGCTTGAGAGTCATAACATGCTGGTGGGAAATAACATCACTAGGTGAGACAAGCTGACACTGAATCAGCTTCGCTGACTGACAGGTGACAGTCGTTTAGAGAATGCGTGGGCTAAGACTACGCGCCTTCACTGGTCAGTTAAGGTGAGACAGTGTCACGTGACAACTTGCTGGGGCTGCCTGCTGGAGCCTAGTGGCAGGTATTTAAAGGGGAAAATTTGACAAGTCAGTCAGTCACCAGCTGACACTTGCTGACGTTACATCGAAGAGGCCAGGGAACAGAAGAAAGAAGACATGCACCCAACACCAGAGCTGAAGACACCTCCGAAAGTGGGGCCCCCGCCACGACAAAACAGTAGAGGAGTAGGGGGCGAAACAGGACATGGTTCCTCCTGATGATGTCTTGAGCTAACTGGATCCTATAATGGAGCTGTTGTGGTAGCAGACCATGAAACACGGTTGTAATTCCTCCTATCTGAACTCATGGTTAAAATTGATCTCATTAGGATCATGCTTGTCATCAGAATACACTGTAGTTGTGGTTCAATTAATTTTCCAAATAGCCAAGAATTCATAGTAGAAGTTTAGTATATGATTAAAATGGTGTTTGGAACACAACTAAAGACTGGAATTTTAAAACCAAACTGTCTTGAGAACCCCGCTCCTTGGTTTTACGGTTCAGACTTGCTGTTTTAATCCTCTTGATAGCAATCAGCCTAAGACTATCCTTGGTCCTTCGACAAAAACTTTGTTTTAAAATGTTTTAAAAACCATCCATCAAAAATTTCACGTTAATGTACATTCCAAATATTAGCTTAATAACAACAAACTTAGGTTTTACCAAATTCTTAATTATTTTCTAAATTACCTTTTAGCATCCAGATTACTCTGTCAAATGTAATGTTTTATTCACATTGTTTTCAATTAATCAAGCATTATTTCATAGCTTCAAGATTTGGGTGATGTTGCATATTTTTAGAATGACATTGTAGGACAAGTGCAGAGACCAGAACTGACCCGTTTGAATGTAAAACAGAATATTTGGGCTGGATATGGCCAGTTTAAATGCTAAAGGGTTAATTACAATTTAACAGTAGTAAAAAACAAAAGAATTGTTTCAAACATCAGCTTAATCAGGAAACTATTTTACTCTATTCTTTATTATTTTCCAAATTAATGACAAAATTTATTTCAACAGAAAATGGTAACACAATTTTAGTTCAGTTGAAATTTTAATTCATCATCATTTAATGTCCGTTGTCCATGCTGGCATGGGTTTGACGGTTTGACCAGGGCTGGTAAGCTGGAAGGCTGCATCAGACTCCAATCTGATTTGGTATGGTTTTCTATGACTGGATACCCTTCCTAATGCCAACCACCCCAAGAATGTAATGGGTCCTTTTATGTGCTACCAGTGTGAGTGACATTTGCATGACACTGGTATCTGTCACAGCTGTGATTTTGCTCTGCTTGATGGGTCTTCTCAAGCATGACGTAATGCCAATGGTCTCAGTCATTGCTTCCGTGTGGCCCAACGCACGATAGGAACTCAGCCACTTTGCCTGCAAATATTTAAATGGGGGCAATGGTTAGTCTAGTTATGGGTATTCTGGTTTGGTCTCATTGTAGACTTAGCAGAATCCAAAGTGGGTGGGTCTTTTTGACCCTTTTGTTATTGTATTTCTCTTTTGAATATGCCTTTTGTTTCGATCGATTTAAAAAATAATGAAGCAAATCTTGTCATTAAACTGGTGGTTGGAACATTAACTTGAAGTTTTGATGAAAAGTTTTAATTCAGATTACTTTTAAAAACAGGAAGTTTCTATCATAAAACAAGAGATGGTGTTCGACAGATTAGTATCAAAAGAATTGGACCACTTAGACTTATTTACCATTCCACACTATTATTATTATTATTATTTAAGGTGTTGAGCTGGCAGAATTGCTAGCTCTCCAGGCAAAATGCTTAGTGGAATTTCATCTTTCCTTGTGTTCTGAGTTCAAATTCCATTGAGGTTGACTTTCCCTTCACTGGCTGAGATGCTTAGTGGCATTTCATGTCGTGGTTGACTTTACCATTCATCCTTTCAGAGTCAATAAAATAGGTACCAGCTGAGTACAGGGGTTGATTTAATTGACCTATTGCTGGCCTTGTGTCAAAATTTGAGACTGTTGTTATTTAGTTGGAGAAAGAGTGTCTGTGTCTATAGCTTTTAACTGGCCTTCCCAGATCGGTGAGGTAGTTGTTTAGTCCCAGGCTAGCCCTGATTTGGCAAACTTATGATCAAAGGCTTTATAATCATGACCACCCTTTTTGCAGATTTGGTAGATATAGGACTACATTATCCAGTATGTGCTACCATTTTTTAAGACTAATGGGTAATTGGAAATTTGGCTGTTGTTTCTAGTAGAATAAGAGACCACTGGCAGCTCACTTTATCAGTGCAGCTAGTGAGGGAGTACTTGAGCGAGGTGGGAATTCCAGAGAGTTGCAGTTGGGGAATAAGGATTAGGAAAATTTCTTAGTGTGAAAGTGTGTGTTTAAAGGATGACAAAGAGGAGAGGCAAGAGTTGTGGGTTGGTTTGGATAGAAGTGATACACAAATTGCCACTTTAGAGGAGAAGCAAAAGCCATTATAAATAGCAGTAAAAGTAGTAATGTAATCGAGTCTTGACAATCTGCCAGACGGCCTCTTTACAGAAACTGCAGAATACAATTTCATGAGCTGGATATAGATTTCAAAGAAAACAACTGATTCTGTGCTTTAAAACTGTTTTTTTTTTTTAAATTAAAATCTTCCGTTGCAATTTAATATAAGAAACTTTTGTTAATAGAAAAATTAACTTTTCCTCCTAGTTGATTAATTTTCAGATTTAAGACAGTGTATTTAATTTTTAAAAAATATGATCACAAAAAGTACAGGCTTAAAGTAATTGCGAATATATTTTTCGTGAATTTCTTCCTGTACAAATTAAGTCCCTTTAACTGTATCTCTTCCGCCTGACAGAGCAGTGTATGTATGTATGTATGCGTGTTTTTAACCCATATAAAATATATATTATTCTTTAATTCTTGGTGCTTAGGTTGTCTCATATTTTAAATTAGTTCTCCTTTTCATTTGAAATATGTGTTAAATCGTAAAAAATTCAGTCTTTCCATATAACTATTCTAGACATTTTTTAATGTGATGAAATAATTATATCCTTATTATTGTGGTGTTTCATTTGTTAATATTTCTTGTCTAATATTTAAAAAAATTTGTTGCATTTAGAAATTCAACTATTCATTGGTTTTTAACTGCTAAATATATGTATTTAAAACTCAACCATAGGATAAAGATTCAGTAACAATATTTCTAATATTTAAAATATATTCGAGGTCTTATTACAGTGCTTTAACTTATATCAAAATAATATAAAGTTTAAGTTCAGAAAAAAATCAGAGAAAAGTATTTGAAACGTGAAAGACACATTTTATTATTGTTGGATTATTTTGCCATCAATTCAGAAAATACGAATTAAAATTCATTTCAAAATATCACTTTAATGACCTGGATTGAAGCTCATTTGGGTAATGAAGAGAATTGGTTGTTGGACAGTATATGGTGCTGATTTGTTAACGAATCATCATCATTAACATATTACCAAATTTTGTTTGTATTCTATAACATTTACAGAAACAATGTAAATTTTCAGAATTTTGGATTTTAATCCCTTAGCATTCAGTTTATTCTGTCTAATGTAATGCTTATTTATTCATGTTGTTTTCAATTAATCATGCATTATTTCATAGCATTGAGCTTTTTGATGATGTGATTGTTTAATTTTAGAATGAAATTTTAGGTTAGGTGTGAGAGGCTGGTTTGAATAAAACTAGTAAAATATTTAGGCCGGATATGGTTGGTTTGAATACTGAAAGATTGACATATTTCCAAATTTTGTTTGTGTTATTGTTTACATATATGGATATAAGTGAAATTTCAAATTAAGTATTTTAAATGTACATATTTAGTAACTTAGCACTTAGTATGTACATTTAAAAACCTTTTAGTTCTACCCTACCGGAGGCTATCTCAAGTTCTGTGCTTCGGAAACTTTGTTTTGAAAGGTTTATATCTAAATTAAGATTTACCTAAATTTTTTAAGCACTTTTTGTTATGCTCCAAACACCAACTTAATAATAGTTTATTTCTGCTCTAGGCACAAGTCCTTGAAAATTTTTGGGGAAGGGGGCTAGTCAATTATATCAACCCCTGTGCATAACTGGTACTTATTTCATTGACCCCAAAAGAATGAAAGGCAAAGTTGACCTTGGCGGAATTTGAACTCAGAATGTAGCAGCAGACAAAATACAGCTAAGCATTTCACCCGGCATGCTAATGATTCTGCCAGCTCACTGCCATACCAATTTAATAATAATGACTGTTAATTTAGTAAAACCCTCAAAATTCTTTAATATTATAAACATTGTCAGCTTTAGTATTTCATTAGAAATATAGTTATGGAAGAGTTAAAATATGTGGAATGGTTATTTTTGATAATTTAAAGAGGGAATTATTTATTCTTTATTTTTCAGATTGAAGATTTGAGCCAACAGGCTCAAATGGCTGCTGCAGAGAAGTTTAAAGCACCAGAGAACCCAGCCACATGTCCCGACGGGGCACAGAATCCTCTTTCTCAACCAATTCTTGAAGAATCAGAAGAAGAAGAGGTAAACATACGTTTTTCTTTTTTTTTTAAAGATTACTCCAATTAAAGTGTTTTCTTTCTTTGTCTATTGTCATCATTGTAACGTCTACTCTATGCACAAATTGGTTGAAATTTAAGACAGATTGTCTATAGCTAGATGCCCTTTCTATTGCCTAATCTTACCTGTCTCCAAACAAGTTAAATATCTCTATTGCCAAACATGTTTTTTTCACAAGCATGCAACTCCTTGTACAGTGGGGATACCTTTTTTTTTAAACAACTATTCAACTATTGCATCATGTTAAGACAAGAAGACACACATATGGGCAGACTTTCAGTTTCTGTCTACCTAATCCACTCATAAAGTTTTGATCGGTCCAGGATTATAGTAGAAGACCTAAGGTGCCATGTCTTCACCTATCCTGGTTTTACTGCATGAATGCCAGTCAAGTGTAGTAAATTCTAGCTGATGTTAATATTGTACATACCCACAAAGCACTAAGACTGCTTTCTAGATTTTTGATGGCTTTCTTTTCACTGCAGTTATGTTATTGTAAGTGAAGTGAAATGATTTAATGAGATTAATAAATGGTGATAAATAACTTGTTATGTGATATTGATAATGTGTTGTTCCTTTACATCAGTGAATTACTGGTCAGCTCAGATAAAAACAGACCTATTATCAAAGATGTTCTAGCGATGACCAGTTCATCTGTAATTCAAATGTGTATTTGGGACTACATAGCCTCATGACAATTGATTAGAGGGAAAGTCTGTTGACTGTATGGTGAGGTGGTTTATGTGAGATGTTGGCATTGCTGATTCAGCATCATTTAATGTCCATTGTCCATGTTGACCGGTTTGACCAGGGCTGGTAAGCTGAGGGGCTGCTCCAGACTCCTCCTTCTTAATGCCAACTACTCCAAGAGTGTAACAGGTCCCAGTTGCATGATACCAGTATTTGCCATGACTACAATTTCACTTGGCTTCATGGGTCTTCTCAAGCATGCCATATTGCCAAAGGTCTCAGTCATTTGTCATTCCTTCCATGAGGCCCAGCACTTGAAAGGTGCTTTCTATGTGCCACTGGTACGTAAAAGGTTTCAATGTTCTGTCTCTCCACTCGCCCACCCTCCCTGAGCATCTACTTATTTTTTGTATGTTTAATTTCTTTCTCCAGTGCCAAAACATAGTCTCACCAAAGCATCTCATTCAATATGAGGTTTGGAGGTAATCTAATATCGCCATTGTTGAAATTTTGTTGTGTAACTTACTCTTTTCAGATTGATGAAACTGGTGTTGAGCCTAAAGATATTGAGCTTGTTATGTCACAGGCCAGTGTGTCGAGGGTGAAAGCTGTGAAAGCACTTAAAAATAACAATAATGACATTGTCAATGCTATTATGGTAAGTAGGATTCCTCTTTGCTTTTGTTTCTCAATGTTAATGTTACTGCTATAGGTATATATTATATAGGGGGGAGTAAGCTCTTGGTGAACAAAGGCTGCAGTTGGGTCTCATTTCGCTTCATTAATATTAGCATGAATGAGAATCTGCTAAACATTTTGTTATTAGGTATATAAGGTGAGCAACTGGTGAACAAAATCTGCAGTCAGAGTTCATTTCCTTTCTGTATCTATGTTTCACTTTTCCATTAATATTATTAGTCTGAGTATAAAATCTGCTAACCATTTATCTTTTTTGTTTTGCCATCGGTGATGGCAGTGGGACTTAATTAAATCAGCACACATTGGGACTAATTACACCAGTACTCACTCAATGAGTTTTTAATTAAACTAACTCTTAATGAGGTTAGCAACACTAATACCCTATAGAAATTAAATCAACATATTGAAGTTGATTACATAAAAACTGCTGAACAGATTTTAACACTAAGGAGAACCAGTTGGGAAACCATGGCTGAAAATCATTTTACATCTGTTTTTCCCTGCCTTCATAGGTTGGACAAAAATGTTACTTGAAGTAGTTTTACAGTTGGACGTCTGCCATGATGCTAAACCTTGACTTTCGTAAAGCTTTGAAGGAAGGCACAAAGTGGCAGGGGAAGCACGGCTCATTGCATTTCTGTACAAGCAGTCACAAACGTTAACACAGACATGAACACTCACATAGACCTGTGTCTATATATGTGACAGTTTTAAAATCCACTTGAAAGGTTGTGGTTGGCCTAGGGCTATAGAAAACACTTCATCAAATAGCCATGCATTGAGGCTCTCAGTTGGAAAGGAAACTTCACAGCTACACAGCCATACCTGTGCCTAATTCAAGAATATTAAAATTTGGGTAAATGGCTCTGTGTAGTTCTTTAAACCTTTGGCATTCTTTGTCTTTAGAGTTCTTTGTCAAATGTAATGCTTATTTATTCATATTGCTTTGAATTAATCACATATTCTCTTGTAGCTTCCAGATTTCAATGATGTGTTTGTATATACGTAGAATGACATTCTAGAGTAGGTATGAGAGATTGGATCTGGTCAGTTTTAACATAAAACATTTTGTATATTTGGGCTGGATTAAATGATAAAGGAACCATATCTGGCCCAAATAGTCTACCTGTTTTATTTTCAAATTGTCCAAAATTGGCCTCATTCAGAAAGACGTGCAATCGCATCATTGAAATCTTGATGTTATGAGATAATACATTATTGATTTTAAAGCAGTGGTTCCCAAACTTTTTAGAGTTGCGACCCACTATTTATCACACCAGTTTATGACGACCACTTATAAGTCTTGAACTATCTCAATAGACAGCAGTTAATCAAAGCTAATGCATAATTTTATAACTTTTTTCGACCCACTAAGATTCCGTTCGCGACCCATCTGTGGGTCACGACTCATAGTTTGGGAACCACTGTTTTAAAAAGTGTGAATAAAAAAGCATTACATTTAACAGTAATTTGAATATTAAAAGGTTACGGTTGGATTCAGTCTCTGTTACTTGTTTAATTGAACTTTTAATTCATAGGAGATGCTATTAACGGGGCAGATGGGAAGGGCAGACAACCAGTTGTTAAAAAGATATTACTTCATGTGTCCATGCAAAATTACATCTCATTCAGACATGTTGTGATGTTTTTTCATGTTTGACTTTAGGATTTCAGATTAAAATTATATTTCCATTTTGCATGAACACTGTCACTTCATTTGTTCTTTATTAATTTTCGTTTTTCTTTTCTCTTTGCAGGAGTTGACAATGTAGTGAAACCTGTATAACATCTGCATAAATGTTACCTTAAATATGTTGGCAGTTTTTTTTTTAAACTTTGCTTTCTACTATGTCTCCTATTCTTTCGCCTTTCTCTCTGTACAGTTCTTAAACAATAAATTTGACCATATTTATATAGTTTTCGACTATAAATATATCAGATCTGTGAGGTGCCATGTTGAAATGTCTCTTGTTTTCAATACGAACAACATATTCTTGTTTCTGTGTTTTGTGATATTTTTCTTCTCTTACATCAAGACAAGACCCATGTCTCACTGTGCATCAACTATAGCCCTGGGTCAGCTAAAGCTGCATGGCTGGATTTAGTAAATGAAAAGTGAAGGAAGCCTGGTGTGTCTTGTCTTGACAACTTGTGATTTTAAAAATAAGTGTTGACAACAGTAAGGGCATCCCACTGCAGAAAATCTTCCTCAATGAATTCTGTGTGACCCCATATGAACCTTGAACAACGATGGTTGTATGGCCTGATTTGAATCCTAAATAAAACCTGTGACTTATTGCTTCTCTAGTAAACAATCTAGTTATACCTCAAAATACTGGCTAAATTTTGTCTCATTTTAAAACAAGTTATAATATTCAAATATTGACTTACGTGCACATTGGCCAATATTTTTTTAGTTCAGTAGGAGTGGCTGTGTGGTAAGTAGCTTGTTTACGAACCACATGGTTCCGGGTTCAGTCCCACTGCGTGGCACCTTGGGCAAGTGTCTTCTACCTACTATAGCTCAGGTCGACCAAAGCCTTGTGAGTGGATTTGGTAGACGGAAACTGAAAGAAGCCTGTCGTATATATGTGTGTGTGTGTCTGTGTTTGTCCACCCAACATCGCTTGACAATCGATGCTGGTTAAGTCCCCGTAACTTAGCGGTTTGGCAAAAGAGACTGATAGAATAGGTACTAGGCTTACAAAGAATAAGTCCTGGGGTCGATTTGCTTGACTAAAGGCAGTACTCCAGCATAGCCACAGTCAAATGACTGAAACAAGTAAAAGAGTACTACCACTGGACTTATTTTTAGTATTTAATCGACCCCAGAAAAGTGGGAAATTTTCAGTTGATGTTGGTGGTACTTCTAGTCAGTAAAGTATACTGAATAATGTTAGGTCTCCAGTTTGGCATTTTACTGAGTTGAATATCACTGATGGTAAAATCATTTCCTTATAAGTTAGGTATAACATTAAGCATAATTTTAAGTGAAGGAAAACGAATTCACCATCATGGATTATTGCTGAGAATTTAATGTATCAAATTGGACATGAGTTCTTAGCAGAATATTTAAACGGCACCGTGATCTAGAGGAGCTGAGAATTAAAATAATTTATGCTATCAGCCAAGACATATGTAATCTTTAAAAAGAAAAAAAAAGTGTAAGGGAGGTAACTCCAATAGACTATAGTGAAAAAATTCAATACAAACGGTAATAGATTTTTAAAATAAAGCCAACAGGTAAAAACAACATTTTGTGCATTGATACAATATTGCTGAGAACGTGGGCAACTAGTTTGCCTAAAAAAAATTAAATACCTTGTTTTCCGTGCCGGTGGCACGTAAAAGACACCATTTGAGCGTGATCGTTACCAGCATCACCTTAATGGCACCTGTGCCGGTGGCATGTGTAAAAGATTCGAGCGAGGTCATTGCCAGTACCGCCTCACTGGCACATAAAAGCAACCACTACACTTTCGGAGTGGTTGGCGTTAGGAAGGGCATCCAGCTGTAGAAACTCTGCCAGATCAAGATTGAAGCCTGGTGCAGCCATCTGGTTTGCCAGCTCTGTCATTCGTCCAACCCATGCTAGCATGGAAAGCGGACGTTAGACAATGATGATGATGTTCTGGCTGTGTGCTTAAGAAGCTCACCACTTGCTTTCAGGTTCAGTCCCATTACACAGCACCTTTGGCAATGAATCCGGGCCAACCAGAGCTTTGTGAGTGAGCTTGGTAGACGGAAACTGTGTGAAACCTGTTGTATGTGTTCCTCACAACTGATGGACAACCTGTGTTTGTTTATATTCCTATGACTTGGCAGTTTGACAAACAAGATTGATGGAATAAGTACAGGGCTTAAAAATAAATACTGGGTCTGAGTAGTCTTTTCAAGGTGATTCACCAGCATGGCTGCAGTCCAGTGAGTGAACAAATGAGAAAGCCTGCACATACTATGGTATTCCAACACGGAGATGGATTCACTCCATCAGATTGTGATGCCATTGCTTGGTATGCAAAAAGCATCCACTACACTCACGGAGTGGTTGGCGTTAGGAAGGGCATCCAGCTGTAGAAACATTGCCAGATCAGACTGGAGCCTGGTGCAGCCTCCTGGCTTCCCAGACCCTGATCGAACCGTCAAACCCAATCTAGCATGGAAAACGGACATTAAACGATGATGATGAACTGGCAGCCTTCAGTTCCACCTATCTCTTATCCCTTAGATCAGTAACTCCTAATCAGCTCACACTATCACTTTATGTATGTATTAATTGAACTCTGTTCCTCATTTTGTCAACCTCTTAAAACCGAACCCCAGGGTTCAGTTTTATTCTCTTCATTCTGTATATCAATGGTTTACTTGCTGCCATGTCCAACAATGCATGCACTTATGCCAGTAGCACTAACCTCGTTCTTAACCTAGACATCACATTCCAAACTCAAACCAGTTCAATGAACAAATCTCAGAGTTATCTTCTGTTGGAGACATGCCAGCCTTGTGTCTTAGGAAAACCTGTTATCCATATGAAGACATTATACTACCCGAGTGGTTTTTTAACCTTGTTTTTCATAGTGCTCTCTCTTTTGAAGTATTTGTTATGCCTAGCCCCCACTTAAGTGATGAGTGTGGAATCATAGACTAAACAAATTCAACATGGAAGATAATTTATAAATTTTACTCTAAAAGTGGATTGTATAAGCTTTTAACAGTGAAATGATAATTAATGAAGTCAAATGTTGTAAAATTTACTTTATACATTGCAGGTTAATGACTTACCTGTCCCTGATGAGATCTCATTTTATTTTAATAACCATTACTAGTTTTATCATGTATAATTACTACTATTGTTGAAGTTTAGTATAGTAATTATGTTACCTCACTGGCCTCTATATCCTAACACCCTTTGGGAATGGTAACGCCCACTTTGAGAATCTCTGTACTACACCAGCTTTAATTATGGAAGCTCACAACTACAGCCCTTGTAATTGCTCTGAATGCAGTTCATTAACACTGAGGATCTCTTTTCCTGGTAAAAGCACATCCTAATATATCTAAAATTGTATCCCAATGTCTGGCCAATAATTATTAGCCCTGGGTTGTCCTTTTGAGTGAATCGAGCAGATGTAATCTGTGGAAGCTTTTTATATCTACGTGTGTGTTTGTACTCCAACGATGCATGTCAGTTGGTGTTGTTTGTTTACATGTCAGTAACAATTTGACAAATGTAGACTAGCAGACCAAACGTGAAAAAAAAAATGTACTAGAGTTTTGTTTTACTAAATAGTTGAAGGTGGTGTTCCAGTGTGGTCACAGCCCAACAGAAGATGAATAAAATATGCCACTTGTGTGACTTACTTGAAATAGCAGCCTCATCTCTCTCAAATCACTTTCATCCAAAGAAAAGACTTTAACCCTTTAGTATTCTGGTTATTCTGTCAGATGTAATGCTTAGAGTGGCTATCTGGCGTCCGTGTCGGTGGCACGTAAAAAACACCATTCGAGCGTTATCGTTACCAGCATCGCCTTACTGGCACCTGTGCCGGTGGCATGTGTAAAAGATTTGAGTGAGGTCATTGCCAGTACTGATGATGCAGCCTTAGCAAAGCAGAGGTAGTGTTTCCAGTAGGATTTGTTTGTCATAGCTTTGAGATTTCAATGATGGTGGCACATAAAAAAACACCATTTGAGAGTGGCCGTTGCCAGTACCGCCTGACTGGCCTTCATGTCGGTGGCACATAAAATCATCCACTAAACTCTTGGAGTGGTTGGCATTTGGAAGGACATCCAGCTGTAGAAACTCTGCCAGATGAAGATTGGAGCCTGGTGCAGCCATCTGGTTTGCCAGTCCTCAGTCAAATCGTCCAACCCATGCTAGCATGGAAAGCAGACGTAAAACGATGATTGTGTGAGAGGCTGGATCTGACTGGTCTGATAATATAGTAAGGTAGAACATTGGGGTCAGATATAGCTGGTTTAAATGCTAAAGGGTTAAATCATCATCATCATCATTTAAAATCCATTTTTCATGCTGGTGTAATATCAGTAAAGTTGGGATAGTCATGGCTGGAAAACTTTTGATAAATAGATTTGGAACAGAAGTGATGAAAGGGGTTAAGCATGTCGTACTGGCTGTTGTGCTATCACTTCCAACTACCACCATCTGTTGCTTACCTCTTTGTACTGAACGTTTGTTTAAGCTCATTGGAGAGGTTGTAACTCTTCTGACAAACCTGAACAAACATTTGCTTTGCTAAAACAACGATTGGTATAAAACAGAACAGAACAATGTAAGCATTAAAACCCATTTACAAAATACTCTGTATTCAACATAGAGATTTTCTATAATTGTGTACTAACGATATGCAAACTCACATTCATACACATACATATATATGCATTATATATATTGTTATATATATGTATATTTTTATATATAAAAAAATACAAAGCTGGGACAAGAACGCAAAACATCCAGACAGTTGGGTGATACAGAAAAGGGACGGACAACAAAACATTCAGACATGATACAAAGAAAAAAAAGGATGGGTCATTCGAGTTCCAGATTATCTTTGCAATTTTGGCTGGTTATGCTAGAGATTGCTCCAATCTGGCCAGCCCCATGGAAAAACTAAGCTAAGAGCACTAGAATCCTTGGAAGAAAGCAGCGAATGTATGCAAAAATAAGAACGGGGAAAAAAAACCGGAGAAATGGTACATAAATACAAATAACAGGGCAACAATGGGTGCCTTTTGACTAAGGACGAATTAAAGTAAGCTGGCGTGTGTGGAAGTAAAGCCTTACTGCATAGGACATAGGATTTGACAAGCACAGGGGAAAATAGATGTTGCATGGATGGTAGTCAAACCAAGGAAGAAAAGTCAGGCTTGGCCGAACACCGGTCACTTGGTGAGAGAAGAGAGAGAGAGAGAGAGGTAGAGGCAGAGGGATAGAAGAATTAAGGAGGAGCGAGAGAAAAATGAAAGGGACAGAGGGAAGGTGAGCATGAAGAGAAGGCCAGGAAATGTGAGAGAAGAACAAAAGAAGAGTGGAATGAACAAAGTGTGAAGGGGCTGATAGAAGGATAGAATGAAAGAATAGTAGAGTTGTGCAAAATTTAGATATATCTATATATTTACATATAAGAGATCAAAGTGTACATATGCCGCTATACTTTTTATATATAAAAATACAAAAATGGGACAAGAACGCAAAACAGCCAGGCAGGTGATACAAAAAAGGAACATATATATGTATTCATACACATCTCATCATTTAACATCCATGATCTTTGCCAGCATGGATTTGATGATCTGATGTGATCAAGCATTGCACTTCATATCGACATAAATATGTATGTGTATATACATATATATATCATCATTTCACGTCCGTTTTCCATGCTGGCATGGGTTGGACGATTTGATGAGCTGACCCATCGAGGGACTTCACGCTTTCTCTCTTTCTGTCTCTCACTCACAGAAATAGGTCCATTTCATATGGAGACAGAAAACAAATTTCTATGGTAGAAGAAAGACAGGGATAGTGGGTAACAGAAATGCTGATGTTTCATACCTTATCCATGTTCTAAAAGTGAGAGAGAGGGTTTGTGTGTGTGTGTGTGCTTATGTTCCTTAGGCATTCTAAAATTGGGTTGCCTCTATGATATTGTTTAACTTTCATTCTTTCACTTTTAATTCTAATTTAAAATCATTAAGATCATCTTATTTCTATTATATTTGAAATAAATGAATAATTTACAGCCTAATGTGAGCAAAATTACACATCAGCAACTTTATGGCCACCACAGCAGAATGGTGTGTCAGTGTATGTGTTGACTGACATAACGAATGGCTGGAGGTGAAACTCTTGACGAAAAATGAGGTGGCAGGCCCAAGGTATACAAAAATACACATTTACTGTTCAATTACCAGTTAATCATTATCGCAGCATTTGTAAGGTTGCAAGGTATTTACAGTTACATATTTACCCTTAAATTAACATTTAATACATGTGTTTAATATATATATATATATATATATATATATATATATATCAAAATCAATTTTCGATGACTGGCGTCTGTGCGAGTGGAGTTAAAGAGCACCATACGAGTGTGATCATTGACAGAGCGGCTAACCGGCTTCTGTGCCAGTGGCACTTAGGCAGCACCATTCGAGTGTGATTGTTACCAGAATCGCCTTACCGGCACCTGTGCCGGTGGTATGTGTAAAAGATTTGAGCAAGGTCGTTGCCAGTACTGCCTGACTGGCCCCGTGCCGGTGGCACGTAAATGCACCCAATACACTCAGAGTGGTTGACTTTAGGAAGGGCATCCAGCTGATGGTTTGATGATCTGATGTGATCAAGATTGAAGCCTGGTGCAGCCCTCAGTTATTCATCCAACCTATGCTAGCATGGAAAGCGGACGTTAAACGATGATAATGGTGATTAAGAAATTTTTCTATAATAATTATTGTGGCATTTACTGTTAAATTAGAAGTTCATGCATGTGCTTCTCTTTGGTTAATTTATACTTCATACAAAAATAAAAACATACTACATACACACAGCTGCTTACAAAAATAGGGATTAATATGTATTTTTCTATACTCTGAGTTTCACGTTCCCGACAATTATGAGCATTCTACATTCAGACAAAATTTTGCTTTACACTTATGGATCTGCTGGTGACTAATGAACTGAAGTTATATATATACATATATATAACCATGCATATTTTACAAGTGTGAATATATACAGTCATAAACATACACACAGACATGCCAAACACACACACACACACACATTTGTAAGTAAGCATGTATATATCTATATTTGTGTGGGTTTGTGCATGTGTACAGGAACTGACAGATCTGGTGTAATCAAGTGCAAGTCTCTACATACACCAGACATATAACAGGCAGGAGGATGGTGGAATAAATATCAATGCCTTGCTGAAGTAGATTGTTGACAATATGGAGTGAAGTTGATTGTCATACTAGTCTGTAGAGGACATTCTTTTCATGGAATTCTTCCTGAGTACAACTCATATACACACACACACATAATAACACAAGAAACTGACCAAACAAGAGAGAGTTTCTTTAGTGTCTTTTAATTTGCTAGAAATAGCAGCTACATGTCCCTTAACCCTTTAGCATTCAGATTGCTCTGCCAAATCATCATCATCATCGTTTAACATCTGCTTTCCATGTTAGCATGGGTTGGACGATTTTGACTGAGGGCTGGCGAACCAGATGGCTGCACCAGGCTCCAATCTTGATTTGGCAGAGTTTCTACAGCTGTATGCCCTTCCTTAACGCCAACCACTCCGAGAGTATCAAATATAATGTATTTTTTATTCACATTGTTATAAATTAATCATGGATTATCTCATAGCTTTGGGATTTCAATGAAGAGATTGTTTAGTGTCAGAATGATATTGTAGGGTAGGTATAAGAGGCTGAATCTGGCTGGTTTGAGCATAAAAGTTGCTAAATATTTAGGCTGGATGGTTGGTTTAAATACCAAAAGGTTAAGTCATACAAAAGGTAAGATTAAGACCCATAGAGACCCTAAGCACATAAAAGATTTTGGTGTCATGAATGATCATGAGATTATACCTAGAAAGTTCCTTTCTGAGGCACAAGTCACAAAAGATCTGTGGTGTGTGTCACTGCTGAATACCTCATCCGTGTTCAGTATTGACAATTTTAATCATTCGTCAACTGGATTAAGGTTGCCTGGGGCTAAACAATCATGTCAACAAGTGATAAGTTAAATAATCTTTTCTACTCCAGGCACAAGGCCCGAAATTTTGGGGGAGGGGGCCAGTCGATTAGATCGACCCTAATACAGAACTGGTACTTAATTTATCGACCCCGAAAGGATGAAAGTCAAAGTCGACCTTGGCGAAATTTGAACTTACAACGTAAAGACTGACGAAATACCACTATGCATTTCATTTGGCCTGCTAACGTTTCTTATTTCTTTATTGCCCACAAAGGCTAAACATAGAGGGGACAAACAAAGGGATTAAGTCGATTACATCGACCCCAGTGCGTAACTGGTGCTTAATTTATTGACCCCGAAAGGCAAAGTCAGCTTCGGCGGAATTTCAACTCAGAACGTAACGGCAGACGAAATACCTATTTCTTTATTATCCACAAGGGGCTAAACACAGAGAGGATAAACAAGGACAGACAAACTGATTAAGTCGATTATATCGACCCCAGTGAGTAACTGGTACTTATTTAATCGACCCCGAAAGGATGAAAGGCAAAGTCGACCTCGGCGGAATTTGAACTCAGAACGTAGCGGCAGACGAAATACCGCTAAGCATTTTGACCGGCGCGCTAACGATTCTGCCAGCTCGCCGCCTTAGCGATAAGTTAAATAATAAAAAGGTTAAGGGAGATAACTCCGACAAAGCCTATGGCGAAGGTTGCAATATTAATATTAATAGTTATGTTTAATATGTATGTCACTAGTTGTATAAGTAAGTAGTAGTTAAAGAGCGTTAGTTGTGAGTGATTCAAGCAATAAATCATTATTATTCTGGTCAGGTATCTTCTTTTCATAGAGAGTAGAGAGCGAAGTGATACCAGACAGTTAATAATGATAACAGCAGTCCTTTCTTCTATGCGCAAGTGTGGTAAGAAGCTTTCTTCGCAACCGCATGCTTCCAGGTTCAGTCCCACTGCGTGACACCTTGGGCAAGTGTCTTCTACTATAGCTTTGGGCCGACCACAGCCGTGTGAGTGGATTTGATAGACGGAAACTGAAAGAAACTCATCGTATATATATATTTTCATATGTCTGTGTTTGTCCCCCTACCATCGCTTGGCAACCGATGTTGGTGTGTTAACGTCCCTGTAGCTTAGCAGTTCGTCACAAGAGTCCAATGAAATAAGTACTAGGCTTACAAAGAATAAGTCCTGGGGTCGATTTTTCTTTCTTTTTTTGTTTTTTTTTGCAACTATAAAACCCCTGTAAGGTAGTGCTCCAGCATGGCCATAGTCAAATGACTGAAACAAGTAAAAGAATACACAAATTTTGTGGGGGAGGGAGGGAGCTAATCGATTACCCCAACCCCAGTGCTCAACTGATACCTATTTTATCGATCCTGAAAGGATGAAAGGCTAAGTCGACCTCAGCCACACACTCTCTCTATAGTGTGTGTGTATACATACATAAATACACACACACACACATATATGTGTGTGAATGGGCATGTGTGTGTATGCATGTATATATATATATGTATGTGTTGTGTGAGAATGTGAAGCATATGGAGGGTAGTGTACAGTGTTCCTAGTAGAGGTAGGTTGTAGTGGATTTGTGGCTAGGTCCACTTTGTCCTTAACTGGCTGGAATCAAAATTAGAAGGGAAGGGCAGTAAAGGAAGGGATTCATGAAGTAAAAAAGAAGGCAGAAAACGATTCATCATGGATATAGCAGACACATATCAAAGAAAGATCAATGATAAAAGCATACAAATGGAAGGGTGCAAAATCATAGATCTCAGGTACCTGGTGATAAAGGCAGTGTTCCACAGTACATGCTAGAAGCAAAAGTAATATATCTGAAGGCATATCGCTCAATGGTTAGAGCATCGGTCTCACAGTAATGAGGTAGTGAGTTCAATTCCTGGACTGGGACCCCTCACCACAAAATTTGTGCTTTCTTTTATCTGTTTATTTGTGTCAGTCATTTGACCATGGCCATGCTGGAGCACCACCTTGAAGGGTTTTTTAACAGAAGAAATCGCCCCAGGATAGCTTAGTACTTATTCCATTGGGATGTGTGTTGTATTCTTGAGTAAGACACTTTATTTTCACATTGCTGCAGTTCACTCAGCTGTAGAAATGAATTGCAACAGCATTGGGGCCAAGCTGTATCGGCCCCTTTGCCTTTCCCTTGGATAAAATCGGTGGTGTGGAGAGAGGAGGCTGGTATGCATGGGCAACTGCTGGTCTTCCATAAACAACCTTACCTTGACTTGTGCCACAGAGGGGAACTTCCTAGGTGCAATTCATGGTTATTCATGTCTGAAAGAGGTCTTTAACCTATGTATATATTTTACTTGTTCCTGTCATTAGATTGTAGCTATGCTGGGAGCACCGCCTTGAAAGGGTACTTATTCTATCGATCTCTTTATGCTGAACTGCTAAGTTAAGGGATGTAAACAAACCAACACTGTTAAATGGTGTTGGAGACAAACACAGAATCTAAGCCACACAAACACATACACACAGATATATACATATAGCTACATTATGGGTTTCATTCAATTTCCTTTTATCAAATACACATACAAAACTTTGATCGTTGTCCTTAACAGGCGGGTCAGGTGTTCCTCGTTAACGCCCAGATTCTGCCCAAGAATGTCGCCACACCTCCCCTCCACTAATCCACTATAGAACGCCTTTGTTGAAATGAAATCACACAAGTTGCTCCAGGACGGTAGAGTTGCTTGAGAGCAACGCAGCACTTGCAGTGCCATTCACCTAGCTTCGGTCTTTGTTTCATCCATGACTGCAGTTTGGCCAAAGAGACGAGCTGTGGGAAAGCACACCGCACAAACAGTGACCACACCTGTTCACCATCGTCTATGAAGCGCCAGAGATATCGCAGTCTCAGCGCATGTCTGCGCATCATCAACCACAGCATGCCTAGCCTTCCATTTAGCGGGTGTTGACAGTAAATGGATTGCCTAACCATCAGAATGCTTACCTAGATAGATAGATAGATAGATAGATAGATAGATAGATAGACGGACAGAGAGACAGACAGACAGATTGATAGATAGATAGACACACAGATAGATAGATAGACAGACAGATAGATAGACAGATTGATAAACACACAGATAGATAGATAGACAGATCGATTGATAGACAGATAGATCAATAGATAGACAGATAGATACATAGATATGTTTCTTTATTAGCCACACAGGGCTGCACACAGACGGGACAGATTACAAAATAGAGCTTTTCTTTTTGGGGAGAAAAGAGAAAAAAAAAAGTGGGGTAGGTTTTCAATCAAAAGGGATCGTAAAAGGGAAAGAAAAAAAAATGATCAATAGGGATCGTGTATCACAGAAATGTCATGATGTAAAGTGTAAAGGGGGAAGCAGATAAGGTTTATCCGTGGAAAGAAAAGCCTACGGAAAAGACCACGGTAACCTCGGTCAATAATGTCACATGTTAACACATTTGTTTGCAAGTAAGTAACCCTTTCGATAGATAGATAGATATATAGATCGATAGATAGACAGACAGACATCGATAGATAGACAGACAGACAGACAGATGATAGATAGATATACAGATAGATGGATAGATATGTTTCTTTATTAGTCACACAGGGCTGCACATAGATGGGACAGATTACAAAGTAGAGCTTTTCTTTTTGGGGGTGAAGAAAAAAAGTATAAAGGTGGGGTAGGTTTTCTATCAAAAGGGATCGTAAAAGGGAAAGCAGAAAGAAGAAGAAAAAAAAAGGGAAAAGAAAAACAGAAGGAAAAAAAACGATCAATAGGGATCGTGTATCACAGATGTAAGGTGTAAAGGGGAAGCAGATAAGGTTTATCTGTGGGAAGAAAAGCCTACGGAAAAGACCACAGTAACCTCGGTCAATATTGTTACATGTTACCACATTTGTTTGCAAATAGGTAACCCTCTGTTTTCAATTTCCGGGTTCATAGGATTATGCTCACGGTGGCTTCGTCATTCATACATGCCATTCTTGCTACATTCACCCATCTTTTTTTTAAAACATTCGCTTGTCAAAACTTGCTTCTCTATACTCACTTTCCTTTTCAAGTGATACTTGAAGAAGTTGATGAGAGACTGACCAGAGAGGAAAGAGTTTGTCTCCAATCCTTTCAGACGCGTCCACCAGACACATTCTTTCGCCATAGATAGATAGATAGATAGATAGATAGACAGACAGATAGACAGATGATATATATATAGAGAGATAGATAGATAGATAGATAGACAGACAGACAGATGATAGAGAGATAGATAGACAGACAGACAGATGATAGAGAGATAGATAGATAGATAGATAGACAGATAGACAGACAGACAGACAGACAGACAGACTGATAGATATAAAAAATGCATACAAATGCATAAAAATCTTTGCTGCAGAAATTGTTTCAGGAGAGAAATTCTGATAATAGTCAATATGTGTAGGAAGTATGGTTAGAAGTCCTTCGTGTTGCTAACCCTTCCTGTTTCCAAGTAAGGTAATAACCACCCTGTCAATCGAACACCAAACAGCTCAGACATGTCTACATAGAGAGAGGTGGAAACGAATATGTTCATAAGAGTGCATTGTTTGTAGTTTGCATGCAAAGAACATGTAGCATGTCAAGACATGTGGGGGAAAACTTGGACATCTGTTCATGGTGGACTGCATGCAAACAATACCACCCTGAAGCTCATTGTCTACAATCAGTAAACAAACATGAAGATGAGAAAAATATGAATTTGATCACATAAACACATACCCTGATAGACACACACACATACGCGCACACAGACACATACATACACACTCTCACACACATTCTTGCATGCATGCAAGCACACACAGACACAGAGGCATAAATATATTCTCACACATGTGTAGATAGTTAAATAGATAGATAGATAGATAGATAGATAGATAGATAGATAGATAGATAGATAGATAGATAGATAGATAGATAGATAGATAGATAGATAGATAGATAGATAGATAGATAGATACGCACACACATATATGCATACATATCTACATGTATACATACACATACACACATGCAGATACAATAGCATTGTTTGCAATGTCACTCACTTTCTTCACTGCATAAACCCTCATATATGTCTCATCCTTATATATTATAATATATAACAGATGAGAAACATGTTATTTTGTCTCTAATTTATATGTTAATGTTTTGGCATATCTGCTGATGAGAACTTCGCCTTGCAAATTATTTTATTTGCTAATTAAAACTCAAAACCTGAGGTCTGGCTGTAACATGGTAAATTTTTATTTTATTTTATTTGCTAATTAAAACTCAAAACCTGAGGTCTGGCTGTAACATGGTAAATTTTTCATTCCCTTCGAAATTGCTCTTAACTGTGGTTTGGACTTTTTGACAGTTCTTTCTAGTATATTAGGCAACCTGTTTAAGGGCTCACCTCTTCGTGTTTAAATGTACACTAATTTATATATATATATGTATACCATGTTGAACTGTTAGTCCCTACACAGTTTTTTCTCTGTTTTTTTTTTTGTGTTCTCTTTCTGTATATTTTTTATTTCCTCTTAATCCTTTCTGTCAAAGAGCATATACTTGAAATGTCAAAAACTTTTCCATTCTTCCCAAGTGTTAAACTATTACACCTCCTTGTTGTTCCTTCACCTGCCTTTGTCTTTGAATTATATATATATACATATATATACACACACACACACATATATATACATATATATATATATATATATATATTGTTTTGTCTCATTTTGTCTCAAAGTCGTAAGACGCCCCCGTATCATTCCTGTTTTTATTCGTTACTGTTTCCAATTTTATCTTCGTCTCTTGTTTTCCTATTCGTCTCTGTTGTCACCTTCTTTCCTTCTACCAAGCAAATCTAATGCCCATAGCTTAGCTTTTCCTTGGGGCTGGCCTTTTCGGAGCAAATCCAGAATTAAACAGCCGAAATTTGCCATGATGAATCGGTTTCTGACTGAAGAATGAAGGCTCTGAATTACTGTCCGTTTTTCCGTGTTTGTCAATTCGTGAATTTCACGTTCTTTATATATAAGTTTTATTCTATATATATATATATATATATACATGTGTGTGTGTGTGTGTGAGTGTGTGTGTGTGTGTATATATATAACCGCATGTGTATCGTTGCTGATCTTCTTCCATCTTCCTTTCCTTTGGACTTTCCTCTATTTCTGACGAAAAGCTTGGCTTGAAACGTTAAATCCTCTTTCCTTCCTTTCCTGAGCGTCTGATAATACAACACTTGTACCATGTCCTCCTGTTACTGATTTTTCTTGTTTGTTCTGCTTTGTTTGGATTCTTCCCTCTTCTCTCTCTCTCTACATATATATATATATATATATATATACATATCATCACCATCATCATGTAACGTCCATTGTCCATGCTGGCATGGGTTTGATTGTTTGACCAGGGCTATATATATATATATATATTTATTTATTCAAATTTTGTCACATGACCAGCAATTTTGAGAGAAGAGGGCAAGTTGGTTACATTAACTCCAGAGTACAACTGGTACTTATTTTATCAACCCTGAAAAGATGATCAGCAACCTTAGTGGGATTTGAACTCAGAACATAAAGAAGAACGAAAAGCTGATAAGCATTTTGCCTGACATGCTAACAATTCACCCAACTCACAGCCTTCAATCTATATATAAAATTTTATAGATAGATAGATAAATAAATAGTTAGACAGATAGATAGATAGATAGATAGATAGATAGATAGATAGATAAATAACGGGACAAAGAGATATAGATAAAGAAATGCAGCTATGGCCATCACAGGGGAGAAATGAGACATTTTTTCCAACAAAGCAGACTATAGCCCATGAAATTTCTTCTTTCCACAGCTAAGCAATTTATATTGTACAAATAGCATTCATTTCAGTATTCCTAGCAGACTGTTGTCTGCAGAACTTTCTAGAGCAGCAGCAGTTTTGACAGAAATCGGCAAGTCAAGAACATAATAAAATAATACTAAACTGTTTGGCTCTTCCAACCCTTGCATTACTAATTCTGCTGGCCATAACAAGAACAATAATTACAACAACAAAGTCATGAACATTTTCAAGTGAAGCAATTTAAAGTACACAAAAAGCTCTGCCAGACGTAGAATTAAAAAAATTGCAATTCAAGGAAGGGGCAAAGCAGTCATAAAATGGCTTATAGGCATAGGAGTGGCTGAGTGGTAAGTAGCTTGCTTACGAACCACATGGCTCCGGGTTCAGTCTCACTGCGTGGCACCTTGGGCAAGTGTCTTCTGCTATAGACTCGGGCTGACCAAAGCCTTGTGAGTGGATTTGGTAGCTGGAAACTGAAAGAAGCCCGTCTTATATATGTATATATATATATATGTATGTGTGTGTGTGCTTCTGTGTCTGTGTTTGTCCCCCCAACATCGCTTGACAACCGATGTCGGTGTGTTTATGCCCCCATAACTTAGCAGTTCGGCAAAAGAGACTGATAGAATAAGTACTAGGCTTACAAAGAATAAGTCCTGGGGTCGATTTGCTCGACTAAAGGCGGTGCTCCAGCATGGCCACAGTCAAATGACTGAAACAAGTAAAAGAGTATATGGAGATTCTTTTTAGTTAGATATATATATACACAAACATACACGTATGGGTCAGTGACTACTCCGGCACTCAGGCTGTTTGGGCTGAGCCCAAGTGTAAATTTAGTAAAGTGAACATGTATTTGCAAGTCATTTTAATTTCTGCTGACACTGATTTCAAGTGTATAACTGCAACCAATAACTCAGGTTCCTTTTACTGAGCTGGTTGCAGTTCATTTATCTTCATTCAGTGTTTGGCGGTCATGTTAGGGAGAGTCCTGTGGCAAAAAATACCATTCATAGCAGATGTTCTCTTGACATTGTTCAGATGCGCCTGACTCAAGCACAAAAGTTACGGCCCGAGTTGTTATGTGTTACCGTCCAGCCCATGCCAGCAGGGAAAGCAGACATTAAACGATGACGATGACGATGAATCATAAAAATTAAAACTAAATCAAATTCAATGTTTGTTTTGAAACAATAAATTTCTATAGAGATTAGGATTTAAATTCCAATCTGCGAAAAGTTTCTGTTCTATACAGGTGTCTTATGTGAAATCTGTGATGAGCCTGAGTGATGCTGATGACCTGGAGTTGCCATCACTGGGGCCTTTTGAGCGCATGTTAACTCCATTTGTTGACTCTCTTCAAATAGAGTTTCTGTCATCCAAGCTTTTTTGTTATGCTTCCAGATTACAGGAAGATTCGTCTTATCAATTCCTTTTAAAGCATGGGGGTTTTCAGATAGATAAATAAGCATCGGCTTGAGTTTGCTGTTCCCTTCAAAATTTCCTCCCAGAAGCAGTGTTATCCTATCTTTTGCAGCTTTGAATCCTGACATTGAAGATTTTTCTCTCACAATAAAATCCCTTGAAGGCATTCATTTCCAAAATAGGACTGTCTCAGCCACATTAAATATTTGAGATGGTATAAAGCCTTCTTTTTCAATCAAATCTTGTATTTGGCAAGGAAAAGTTTCTGCAGCTTTTTGATCTGTGTTAGACGATTCTCCTTGGATCTTCACATTGCGTAGATTTGCTCATTTTTTGAAGCGATCGAGCCAACCATTGCTTGCTACAAATGTGTCATTCGATCCATCTGATTTATCTTTAATGAATTAAAAAACAAAATTGCTTTACTGCAAATTATAGCCTGACTAAGTGGCATATGAAGTCTGTGAATTTGATCGTTAATACACCAAGCTGTCAAAAGTTTTTCTATACGTGAAATTAAACTTACATTATCTTTTCTTCATAACCAAGTTGAATTTAGAGAGTGACTTCCTTTAACTTTATTTAAATAATCTTCCTTTTGCTTCAAGATGGTACAAACAGATGAAGGAACCATATCAAATTTCTTTGATTAATCTTTAACAGTTGCACCTTTTTCGTGTTGTAAAATCAATTTGTATTTTATTTCTAGAGTAATTGCTTTATGTTTCTTCTTATTCTTGCTTAGCATCTCAGAATTCTTTCTTTTGAAGCCATCACAAGGGTATTCAAAAGCAATAAAGATGCATAAAAAATTTTAAAAAAAGATGAATGGAATGAAGGAAGACAAAATGCAGACTAGCGTGAAAGAAGTTGGGCAGGCACCGACACACTTCAAATCCAAAAAGCAATTGCAGGCTGTTGCTGTTGCTGTTGAGCGAACGGTCTTCGTCCCAGAGCTCGCAAGATGGGAGAAGTTCGAAATGTGGTCCTTTGCTATTCGTAAGATGTGCAGAAGAGAAAGCAGGTCAACCCCCGACACCGAGAGCATCGACGGATGGATGAATGCACATCCAGGCTCAGTGGTTGCGTAGGAAGTCAGGGACAAGAAACAGGAAGAAAGAGTGAAAGAAAGTTGGAGCGAAAGAGTACAACAGGGATCGCCACCACCCTCTGCTGGAGCCTTGTGGAGCTTTAGGTGTTCTCACTCAATAAACACACACAACTCCCGGTCTCGGAATCGAAACTGCGATCCTCCAACCGCGAGTCTGCTGCCCTAACCATTGGGCCATTGCGCCTCCATGCAGTTGCAGGTGATCGCTCGAGGTAACAAGTGCTGACAGACCGGAAGTAAGCTTAATGCCATGGTAACCAATTTTTCTGCTTTTCATCTACAATTTGTAAAGACGAGGTTTCATAAATCAGAGTTACGTAAACAAGGTATGCCTATATTCTTTTATTCTTCTATTCTTTTACTTGTTTCAGCCATCTGACTACAGCCATGCTGTAGCAGTGTCTTTAGTCAAGCAAATCGACCCCAGGACTTATTCTTTGTAAGCCTAGTACTTATTCTATTGATCTGTTTTGGGGGTGTACACACTCGAACATTGGTTGTCAAGCAATGGTTTTATATTTTATATATATATATATATAAATTTAAAATAAGGGTGAAAAATCGAATGTTAATTTGATTAATATCAATTTAAAATCAATGGTCTAGCATATTGAAAAATCAGAAGTTTCAGAAAAAAATGTAATATATATATATATGATGGGCATCTTCCAGTTTCCATCTACCAAATCCACTCACAAAGCTTTGGTTGACCCGAGGCTACAGTAGAAAACACTTGCTTGAGGTGCCACGCAGTGGGACTGAACCCAGAACCATGTGGTTGGGAAGCAAGCTTCTTACCGCACAGCTCCTCCTGCACCTATATAAATCTTTGTATCCAAGGTTTCTTAAAAACTTGTTTGTCTACTGTGCCATTGTTTAGACCCTGGTGGGCCCTGTTCCTGCAGGTCTATGAAACAGTAAGCTATGATGTGGTATGGTTATATTATCAAGTGCTAAATTAAGTTATAATATTTCTATATGAAGTTAGGATGAGTTCTGCTAATTTAAGCATAGCTGCTTAAATTTATGACTAGCTGCAATATTTCATATCTTGCTGTCATAATTTACGACTTTCTCTGTTAAATCATGTCTTGCTGTGTTCATTTATAACTTGTTCACTTGTCCTCTTCAGTGAAGATTGTGCATTGATGTATTTTTATACAGACAAAACTGCAGCTGAGTCAGCTTTAATGAAAATCTCATAATTCAATATTGAAATATTTACAATATGACATATATATGAAAAGAAACTAGATGTGATACTTTATGGTCACTTGTATGACTGACCATGTTTCCTGTGTCACAAACACCAGCTCACTTTGTTGCTGGCTTTCTTGCTTATAGACAATTATTGTCAAATTTCTGAAATATTCTGATATTACAGCTACGTCTATTTTTCGAAAACAATTTTTCTTTCTTGTTCTGTTTCATCATTTGATTTAAAAGAGATAAAAATTAATAAATAAATGTCAGGTGTCCCAGACAGGAGGTGCAGATGAGGGCAGCTGCATCAAACTCTCTCATGCACCAAATGTCAATTGCTAAAAAGCATTCGTGAAGTAAAATCATGTAGCAACACTGAATGGTGGTGCCCCAGCATGGCCACAGCTCGTGAGCTGAAACTAGATGAAATGAAAAAATGAAATGAAATGAAATAGCAATGGCTACATGGTAAGAAGCTTGCTTTCCAACTATATGGTTCTGAGTTCAGTCCCATTGTGTGGTGCCTTGGGCAAATATCTTCTATAGCCTCTAGCTGACCAAATCCTTGTGACTGAATTTGGTGGATGGAAACTGAAAGAAGCATGCTGTATATGTGTGTGTGTGTGTGTGTGTGTTTGTCCTTCACCACCTTTTGACAACCAGTGTTGGTGTGTTTATGTCCCCTTAACACAGCAGCTTGGGAAGAGAGACCAACAGAATAAGTACCAGGCTCAAAAAAAAAAAAATAATAAATAAATAAATAAATAAATAAAGTACTGGGGTCAAAAAATTATTCAAAGCGATGCTCCAGCATGGCCGAAGTCTAATGACTGATACAACTAAAAAGAAAACAAGTAAAAAAAAAAAACGAAAATAAAATAAATTTTTAAAAATAAATAATAAAATCAAAGTAAATGATTAGAATGTGTTTCCAGTATGGATTATGTCCATAACCGTCCTGATCGAAATGTATTGATCTCTGAAAACTGAATAATTGATCTGATCTGACGGAGTCACTATTGACTCATGTCATTATAACATAATAATAGTGTTATCAAGATGATCAGCTCGTTGACCCGGAGGCTGTATCACAGCCAGTTCATCAGTTAAAAGCTATCTCTAGATTCCATCAGATTCTTTATTAGCAGAGGAATGGGACAATTCCGATAGCAGCAAGTTTTCTTGTTTTTAGAAGGACTTTTGTCATTTTTGTTGATGTATCTAAGGGGTGGAGGGTGGGCAGGTAGAAGGGGCGAAGGGAGCGGAGGTGGAGGGATGGAAGCAGAAGAGTGGGAGCGAGGGAAGGAGGCGGGGGTGGGGTGAGTAGTTATGGCACTCCTCGCTCCTTCTCTCGTTAATTTCATTCCTGCCTCTTTTAGCAAAGATAACCTCTTGTGATAATATTTGTAATGAATATTTGCTCTGGAGGCTTCTACGGTCCGTCCACCCGCCAGCCCATCGCAACATCAACAACAACAACGACAATAATAATCCCCCTCCTCCTCCACCTCATCATCATCATTTTATATTTGTTTTCCTTGCTAATTTGGCATAATAATTATGATGAAGAAAATGATGACGACAACAATGATGATGATGATGATGATAATGATGATGGTGGTAGTGGTCGTGGTGGTGATGTTGATGTTGATGATGATGATGATGATTTCTTAATTAACCACCAAGGGTTTACAAAAGTGCAAAGATGGTAACTGATGACACAATACAATGTGAGGTTACACGAAAAGGGTGCTAATAAGAAATTATAACGATAATAATAATGGGCGAAATACTGCTAAGTATTTTGTCCAGTGTGCTAATGAGTCGGCCAGCTTGCTGCCATAGTAATGATAATGATGATAATAATAATAATAATAATAATAATAATAATAATAATAATAATAATAATAATCATAATAATAACAATAATTTATTTATGCATGAATTTATTTATTTATTAATTTTTTAAATACATATTTTACCTGTGAATTTGTGTGTGTAATCTGGGAATGCATACAATCAGCTTCTCTGCCCTGGGTGTATGGAAAACACTTGGCGTGAAATGAAAGAAAATTTCAAGAAAGAAGGAAAAAAAAAAAATAATAATAATAATAATAAATGCCCTGATGCAGTACCAGGCAGTGGCTTTCGTGGCTTCTGATCTTAACTGATTGGAAGTGTTATCATGTACATTGTTTTGTCTTGGTATAAAAGATGGGCTACAGCAAATAATCTGCTCAATACCACAGATTTGCTTGTCAGCTGTTTGACCTTAACCAGTTGACCATGACCCTTAGTGGCCAACGATATGTGCATATCTGATCATGAGCAGAAGTAGTTGGGGAGCATCATGGCCATGTGTTGAGAGGGATTCTTTGGGGTTTGGATAATTCACTTTTGGAAACAAGGGTGGTTCGTTCAACATCCTTAAACAACCCTTATTCAAGGACCTTTTGAGAAGGATGGGTTAATCAACCAGAAGAAAATTCTAACTGGGCTCCACCTGCAAGGTCATGTGCTGTTTCTCTTGATATGAGATCACCATGTTGCGCACATATGGTTGTGATGCATGTACCTGGTGTACCCTTATCAGACTGGTAGTCATGATGGGTATACTGGGCTTCATATATTTTGCTCTCTCACTCAATAATAATAATAATAATAATAATAATAATAATAATAATAATAATAATGATAATAATAATAATAATAATAATAATGATAATAATAATAATAATTATAATAATAATCCTTTCTACTATAGGCATAAGGCCTGGGGAAAGGGGCTAGTTGATTACATCAACCCCAATGCTCAGTTGGTACTTGATTTATTAACCCCAAAAGAATGAAAGGTGAAGTTGACCTCAGTGGAATTTGAACTCAGAATGTGAAGATGAACAAAATGTCACTAAGCATTTTGTATGGCAGGCTAACGATTCTTCCAGCTCACTGCCTAAATAAAATTAATAATTCATTTTATGTGTATAATTCTGCAGTGTGCATGTGTATGTGTGTGTGTGTGTGTGTGTGTATATTAATGCATAGTACACCTGAGGCAATCTTTCCGCCATCTGTCATTTCCTTTCCACAATATCCTAAAGTAGTAAACAAGGAACTGTACACTCTGACACCTCATTTACCAAACCCCCACCACCACCTATCTATAAATAAAACTGATGACATGTGACCAATCTGTGAGTGCTCACTAAGCTTGTTTCCACTTAGAATGAGAAAATGGAAAGGTAATTATTTAGAATTGTTACAAAAACACTGATTGAAATTGTCTTAATTACTTTGACTAATATCGTCACCTCAGTTAATCTATAAGGTGAAGTAGTTTGTTTATTGGTAGGAAGCATAAATGGCTGGAGTGATAGTAGAAGTTGTTAGAGTAAGGAGAGAGAGAGAGTAGATGGCAATGCTTCACTTGGCTTAAAGAAGGTTTCTGTTGTAGGCTTGGTTATGTGGTAAGAAGCTTACTTCTCAACCACGTGGTTCTGGGATCAGTCCCACTGTGTGACACCGTGGGCAAGTGTCTTCTACTATAACCTTAGGCTGACCAAAGCCTTGTGAGTGGATTTAGTACACAGAAACTGAAAGAAGCCCGTTGTATATGTGTGTGTTTGTGAGTGTGTGTATGTGTGTGTGTGTCTGTGTGGTAAGAAGCTTGCTTCTCAACCACATGGCCCCAGATTCAGTCCCATAGGCAAATGTCTTCTACTATAACCTTAGGCTAACCAAAGCTTTGTGAGTGGATTTGGTAGACAGAAACTGAAAGGAGCCTGTTATATACTTATATATATATATATATATATAAGTGTGTGTGTGTATATATATATATACACACATATACATAAGTCATGAATTAATGATTTATCAGTGGCCAGCATACCAAAAAGGCGTATCATTATTATTATTATTAATGAGTAGCACAGTGTGTAGCGAACATGGTTTTCTATACTTTGTCATAGCCCGCTTCCCTCCTTTTTAAGTGTGTCTATATATCTATATATATAAAACTGTAGTTGTGTGAGTGTCTGTCCCCTTCGATTTAGATTCCTAACTACTCCCACATTTTGCGGTGCAGTTTAACCAAATTCGGGTATCTTATAGTCGTGATTCATATCGAGCCTGTCTGAGTATTAGCGTGCGTCTACGATGAGTCTACGATCTTAAAAATAATTTAACATCATTTTTTATTCCATTTTAATGCATAATTTTTCGTGTGTCGATGGCGGCGGAGTTGGCGTCCATGGTCACACCTGCACCTGTTTGCTTCTCCCCCTTCTTCCCTCCCTCGTGAAGCTGTGGGGAAGGGAGTGTAAGGAAATCAACGTCGTAAAGCGTTGTCAAGGAGACCAGCGTTCTTTTAGAACAACGACTTCATGGCTTGAAGGCACCAAAACAGAAATGGCTAAGAAAGCCCGAATCGGCATCTATAAGGGAAGTAACTCTCTAAAAATGCTTATATAGTTATTTCCCTTACAAACCCGAGCAACGCCGGGCGATACTGCTAGTATATATATATATTTACTTTTTTATTGTTTTACTGTTTTGTTCTTACTGTCCTGTTCTTGTTACCACTTTTACCCTCCGCAAAAAATCCCAAATTTTATTTAGTTTGCTTTGCGGGAAGAACTGTTTCAACGAAGTTGTGTCTTGTCCTTACCTTCGAAACGCGGAGTTTATTGAGACAGATTTTCTGCAGCTGGATACCTTTCCTATCACCAACCCTCACCTGTCCCTACACAAAAGATTATATAAAGCATGTGTAAGAAGAGTGTATGTATTCATTGTGGGATAATGATTGTAGAATCTACATGGTGAAAATTGAAGGTTGATACTGGAAGTAAAGGATCTGTAGGTGAGGTGGGAGAGTACTTGGGTTACTCTGATCCACTCGATGAGTGACTGTAATTACTGGAGATGTGTAAAGCACGTGTTGAGCTGGTGTACTGACTGGTTATTGTCATCGTTTAATGTCCAATTTTCCATGATTGCATGGGTCAGATAGAGTGTTGTGCCTCATGGAGGCAATGACCAAGACCTTTGGCATTATTTCGTGCTTGAGAAGAAGACCCATCAAGCTGAGCAAAATCACAGTTGTGGCAGATACTGGTGTCACACAAATGGCACCTGTGCCGGTGGCACGTCAAAGTACTCATTATACTCTTGTAGTGGTTGGCACTAGAAAGGGCATCCAGCTGTAAAAAAAACATGCTAAATCAAATTGGAGCCTGGTTGCAGCCTTCCAGCATGCCAGCCCAGTCAGATCGTCCACTAGTGATGGCAACATTATGCCTCCATTCATCTTGGCACACGGCCTCAAACTCAACACGGAGGCCTACATCAAGTGCCTGGAGGAGGTGATGCTGTCCTGGGTCAAGAGGGTGGCTGCTAGAAGACCCTGTGTCTGGCAACAGGACTCTGCACCATGCCACACAAGCAGGAGAACCCTGTCATGGCTGTCACACAATTTTTGCGACCACATCACCTCTAATATCTGGTCACCTAACTCCCCAGACTGCAACCTCTTTGGTTATTATGTGTAGGGCACAGTTGAGTGAGAGACCAATGAAACTCCTTGTAACACCAAGGATGAACTGAAGGCAAGGATTATGGCAGCATTCACCGACTTAAACAAGGCGACCACCCAGAAAAGATGCAGGAGATTCTGAAGTCGTCTGGAGACTGTGGTTGAAGCCAATGGCAATTTTATTGAATAAATTTACTCTTTGGCATTCCAGATATTTTTATGTAATTTTGGTAAATATATCTGTTAAAATGAGAAGTCAGTGTTATTTTTATTTTAGCGTAATTTAGACAATTTATTACTGCACCCTGTATATATACATGCAAATACATACATACATATATATATATATGTATGTATGTATGTGTGTTTATTTGAATTGGCTATATATATACACACACACACACACACACATAATACATACATACCCACATATATATATATGTATACACACATACATACACACATATATACATATACATATATATATGTATATATATATATATATATATATATATATATATATATATATACATATATATACATATGTATATATGTGCATATATATATATATATATATATATATATATATATATATATATATATATATATATATACATATATGTATACATATATATATGTGCATATATATATATATATATATATATATATATATATACATGCACATATATACCATGGGCTGATGGTGATGGTGATGATAGTGGTGGCACTAGCAGCCATAACGATGATTATAACATAGCTGCTACTAATAATGATGATGGTTTATATGGTGATAGTGATTAGTTAAAGTGATGATGATGATGATGATGAAGTGGCAGCCGAGGGAGAGGAAAATGAGGAACAGGAGGAGGAAGAGAAAGAAGAAGAGAGAGGGTGGAGGGTGCTGTGGTTAGTGGTGGTTGTTGTGGAATTGATAGTGCTGCTGCTGCTGCTGATGATGATGGTGATGACACATCGTTCTTATGCTATTTCTGTATAGTCACATCAAGAAATAAAGAACAAGAATACTCTTAGCATTTCTATTGTCTTAAATAAACAGAAATTAATGTGTGTGTGTGAGTGTGTATAAAGCATATAGGGTCACACATAAACATGCATGTATGTGGGTATGTCTGTAAATATACTAAGATACCTATGTGTGTGTGTGTGTGAGTATATGTACATCATCATCATCCTGGTCGTGGTTGTTGTCATCGTCGTCGTCATCATCATCATCATCATTGTCATCATTTAACATCCTTTTTTCCATGCTGGCATGGGTCAGATGGTTCGACAGGGACTGAAAATCTGAGAGCTGCCCTGGGCTCTTCTCTGTTTTGGCTTGAATGCCCTTCGTAATGCCAACCATTCCACAGAGTGTACCGCATGTCTTTTATGTGTCACCATCACGAGTGCCTTTTACATGTCACTGGCATGGCTGCTTTATATGTGTCGCTGGCACAGGTGCCTTTTACGTGCCACCAGAATTGGCCACGACTATGGTTTCTCTTGGCTTGACATGTCTTCTCAAGCACTGCAAAATGCTAAAGGTCTCAATCACTTGTCATCACTTCCATGAAACTTAACATCCAAACATCATCCTTCATCACCTTGTCCCATGTCTTCCTGGGTCTACCTCTTCCACAGATTCCCTCCACAGGGATTGATACTTCTTTACACAACTGTCTTCATCCATATTTTCTGCTATTTACCTTCTTGGATCTTGAGAATATCTTCTGACTCCTCATCACCAATATCTTTATATCTCTTTCTCTGCTTCCGACCAGCTTTATGTACTATGAGGTAGCAATATATGTCACCTTCTCAAGAAACCTGTTCCTGTCTCTTCTTTCATACCCTCAACCTCTCAATACGTAGTATAAAGCTACTTCCCTCTCTACCATATTCACACTCTCAGTCAAAAAATTTTTTTCAGTGTGCAAGTTACATAGCAACCTAACTAGTGTTAGTGCAATGCAAAAAGCATCTAAAACACTCTGTGAAGTGACTGACATTAGATAAGGCATCAAGTTATTGAATCTATGCAAAAACAAACAGTGGAGCAGGACTCTATCCTCCAATTTGTTGAGCCATCCAACCCATGCCAGCATGGAAGACAACTAGGAAGTGATGACGATGACAATGGTGATATACTACATAAAATACACACACACATATATAGATACACAAACACACACATATATATATATATGCATATGCCTCTAAGGTGGTTGGTGTTAGGAAGGGCATCCTGCCATAAAAACCATGCCAAAACAGACAGGGAAGCTTAGTGCAGACTTCTAGCTAGCCATCTCCTGTCAAACCATCCAAACTACACCAGCGGAGAAAACAGACATTAAATAATGATGATGACAATGACGGCATATGTGTGTGTGTGTGTGTGTGTATATATATATGTATATGTATATATGTATATGTATATATGTATATATATATA
>NC_042999.1:68163651-68183651 GCF_006345805.1 Octopus sinensis | reverse complement strand
GGTTCTGTCTCAGATAAAATAATAATCTTGAATGATGCTACAAATTCACAAAAAACATGTGTGGTTGGCTTAGAGGCTAATTTGTTTTGATGTGAAAAGGCTATGGGTTTGTTTTCTTTAATGGTAGTCAATTTGCATGGGTGCACCCAAGTGATCTTTCGTTATCTTAATTTTCATTCATTAAACTTGTGTGGAAGCCTTTTGTTGTTGACACAATTTTATTTGTTACTAAACTAAAGAAAAAAAAACATTTGATACCATGGTTTCCAAAAACATGAATGTTATCACAGAGAGAACTACACACACACACACACACACCAGTAAGGAACACAAATCTTGCTGCTGCTGATGATGGTATTTACTATATGTAGTTGCTCCTATAATAACAAATATTTGTTTTACATGCATACATACATATATATAGATATATATACATATAATATAATAATATATATATATGCATATATACATACGTATATGTACATATTACATCTATACGTAGATACATATGTATAGATGTAGGTATGTACATATATGTATGTATATATGCATATATATATATATATATTATTTATATTATATATATATATATATATGTATGTATATATGAGGTCTGATCAATATATATAAGTATATATATCTATATATATGAGGTCGGATCAATAAATATCCAGGCTGTTGCCATAGTAATGAAGCTAAAGTACATAAAGTGATGGTGCTTGGCAAAGATTGAACCTGAACTCTGTTGTGCATGCACACTAAGTTTTAACATTGTAGCTCACTTCTGCTGTCTACAGCAGTGCTTGGAAGGAAGGTGTGTAGCATGTGATCTTTGTATTGACCATGAAGTTGTTATGGCGATAACTGCTCAGAGGCCTATACAATGTTGCAGAAGGTGCATGGAAAGAGTGTATGAGCCACACACAAGTGTATGAGTGGTTCCAATGTTTCCAAGATGGCTGAAAAAAATGTTGAAATTGACGAACGTTCTGGGAGACCAGCAATGAGAAAAACATCATAGATGTACTTGTAGCTGTGAGAGGAAATCATTGAATCACCATCCGTTGAATCATTGAATCACCATCAAAGGATGCGCAGATTAGCTATGGTTCAGTTCAGTCCATTATCACTGAAGATTTGGGTATGAGACGCATATCTGCCAAGTTTGTGTCAAAACTGCTTTCAGCTGACCAAAATGACACTCGGGTTTCAGTTGCACAAGATCTCCTTGATTGTGTCAAGAATGATGAAAACTTTTTGGAAACTTTGCATAGGCCACTGAGCAGGTATGGCAAATCTTTTGGCAAAATTTGATGCAGATTCTCTGCTCAACTTTCTCTGTCATGCAATGCAATGATCACACGCTACACATCTTCCTTCCAAGCACCACTGTAAACAGCAGAAATGAGCTAGAATGCTATGATGGTCCTTTGGAAGATGTATGTCCTCAGCCTCTTGGACTACTGCTCCCAACTATGGTCACCACACAGTATAATTTCTAATGTTTTGTAGGTGCTTGCACCTCATCAAGTAAAATAAGGAGCAAAATATATCTTCCTAGACCAATGAGTTTGTTCAAAGCAATTAGAAACTCTACCTGATGTATAGCATGTTGTATGCTCTACCTGCTTTCTTTTCGGCTTCCTTCCTTCCCTTAAAGGTTACAGAGTTTTCTGCCCTTCACCAGTAGTTTTATTGATTTTATTTCTGTTTCCTGCACCTGCACCCCTTGGAATTTTCAGGTGGTGCAAGTTCCGATGATTTTCTAACTTCCAGGAAATTTGGTCGAAAACATCTTGGAAAGTTCCGAGGATTTTCTAACTTCCGGGAACTTTGGTAGAAAACGTCCTGGAAATGTCCGAGGATTTTCTAACTTCCGGGAATTTTGGTCGGAAACTTCCTGGATAGTTCCGAGGATTTTCTAACTTCCTTGAAATTTGGTCGGAAACTTCCTGCAAAGTTTCGAAGATATCCTAACTTCCTGGAAATTTGGAACACAAACACCACTATTTTCTTCCTTTTTATGTTAGTTTTTGTCATGTAGTGCCCCACATTTTGAAATACTTGCAATTTGTATTTTTACTGCTTATTTTAGCTCTGCTTGATACATTTCCAAAATTAAACATTTTAATATGCAAAATATACTTCACATTATTATATATACTATGCATTAATGCAAAAAATAGTGTTTATTGGCTATCTTCAAAATTTCAATACCAACTTCCTAAGGCAGTTATGAAAGGCTATCAAGACCAAACACCCCGAAAAACTGATGAATGGGGTCTTGTTTCATTAGGACAATGCTTCAGCACACAAGTCCTTGGTTTCAATGGCTGCTGTATGTGACTGGCTTTGAACTGGTTGATCATCTTCCCTATGTTAGAGATTTGGTTCCTTCTGGTTATCATGTTTCCCAACATAGAAAAACACTCAGCTGAGCACCAGTATCACTATGATGAGAACATCTTATCTTTTGTTGATGACCATTTTGATCAACAGAAAAGCTTCTTCACCAGTGCGACTCAAGCACTGCAACTACTAATGGAAGTGTGTGGACAGTTAGAGGAACTATGTTAAAAAATGAACTTCATTTGACCACATTCCATTGAGAGTGTCTTGCTCAGATTATGAACATTTCGGCCGACCCTCATAATAATAAAAATTATTATACCTGCATTTGTTTTAATGTTAACATTGGAAAAATCCACATTTTTTATTAAAAAAATTAGGACCTGGGTTTGCACCTCCTTAGCAAATTTTGTTGCTGGGCCACTGCCAATAACTTCAAGTTCATGCAGACCCCACCCAATCTCATGTGTATGACATCTATGCTCACCGCCTGCCTCTATTGTGCTACAAATCCCTAAAACCCTTATTTTTCATCTTCTCATGTATTGTGGGTCTACCTTGTGGACAGATGTATAGTACACCACCTCTGTCAGTTGCCTCAACCTACCCTCCCTCTGAAATACCAGGCATGCACTACCATTTTCCTTACCTAGGTTGAAGAATCACACATCATCTCATATATTGAACATTCTTTGAGACCATATATAAATCCACTCCATTTGAAAAACAGAGATAGATTAACTTTGCCTTCACTCTTTCTCAACAAAACCGATCAGGTAATGAGGCAATATCATTTGTAACATATCTTGTCAATCATCTTTCTATTTCTTTGAGCTGCTTCAAATCAAGGCATTACTTTTATTCCCCAAGATTACTCAGTATTTTTTCATTAAATAAATATTTCATGATTACTGTGCATGTACAATTATCTAAATATTCTCTGTGTTTGATTAAAAGCTTAGTATGTACTTGAAATATTAGGGGTGAATGTGATAGGTACCTTGACTTACTACTTCTGAGACAACCATCTTGCAATGTGTTGTCTATTTGATATAATGGGGAAGACATCCAAATATTTCAAAATCTTGTGTTTACAAAATGGAATGGAAAGAAAAAAAAAACTCTTTCTTTCATTAAATAAATCATGTTAAAAACCCAAGTTTTTACTGAGCTATCTTTAAGTTATCTGCACACTTCAGTACACAACAATAATAAAAGCAACAGTAGCAGCAGCAATAGTTGTAGTAGTAGTAGTATTAGTAGTAGTAGTAGTAGTAACAACAAAAGCAAAAACAATAATAGTGATTCTATTTTTCAAAACAACAGCAATAATGATGTTGAGAAGAAGAAATTTCATTTATTGCCAAAAGGGTGACAGATGAAAGGAATAAGACTACTGAACTGATGATGATGATGATGATGAAGAGGAGGAGGATGATGAGGGTGAGGATGATGATAATCGACAGCTATTGATTTATTATATGTAATCATGTTTGATTTCAATCCAGGCAAGCAAAAATCCAATTTAAAACTTTTGTCTGGTAATATGATGAAAAACATGAGAAATAACTATTTTTATTTATGCATTGAAGTATATGTGTGTGTGTATTTATTAATTTGTGTATGCATTTGCATGCATGTGTTTGTATATACGTGTTCTGAATTTATGCATGTGTGTGTGTGTGTATATATTATATATAATATATATATACACATATATATATATATATACACATGTATGTATGTATGTATACATACATACATACATACATATATATATAATCATCATCGTTTAACGTCCGCTTTCCATGCTAGCATGTGTTGTACGGTTTGACTGAGGGCTGACGAACCAGATGGCTGCACCAGGCTCCAGTCTTGATCTGGCAGAGTTTCTACAGCTGGATGCCCTTCCTAACGCCATAACATATATATTTATATTGTGTTTATATATGTATTTTGTGTGTGTAAATATATATATAATATATATATATATATTATATATATGTGTATGTATATATATATACAGATATGTATATGCTTAAATATGTATGTATATATATATATGTATATACATATATACATATATATATGTATATACATATATATATGTATATATACATATATGTTATATATATATATGTATATATATATATATATATATATATATATATATATATATATATATGTATATGCATATATGTATATGTTTATATATATATATATATATATATATACACATACATATATATATTCATACACACATATATAAATATATACGTGTTGTAAACTTTAGAAAAGTCAATGTAAATGTGAAATTGAAATATTTGAACAAACAATTTTATTTTAAATGTTTTGTGGAACATAAACTAACTAGAAATTTTCTTTTTATGTAATTCTAATTGAAAACACAGATATACACATGCCCCTATGCATGCACACATGCAAATACATACACTCACACACATTATATATATATATAAGCAAATGGAATAAGAATAACCTATACAGGATTGAGAAACTTAGGTGCTTCTCTATTTCTGACCCCACTTCTCTCCAATTACTTCTACAAACTGGGCTCCCTTAGAACTGCCTTATTATGCACCGGAGAGAATTTAGAGCTGGGATAGGCTCCATATTCTCTGCTACATAATCCCTCAGCTGTTGGCAGATTCTTAACATGGTTTATATTAAAACTCTGTCTTCTAAGAGCTCATTGTACTTGATGCAGAGAATTTAGTTAATTCCCTCTTAGGAAGGGCCAGTTTTAAGTCAATGTAAGGCAATGCTGTCCTTTTGGATTATTGTAAATTTTCAATGCCCCATGAATGTTGGCACCCCTCATGAGGAAAGATAAAATAATGTGCAAAACATGCCCAATTTCATTATTTGGTTTCCATGTTGAGTGTGTCTTTGGAGACTTTCTTCTAATTCTTCAAATACATACGTGTGTACATACATGCATCCATGCATACATACATACATACATACATACATACATACATACATACATACATACATACATATACATACATATACATATACATGTTCTCCCTTCAAATTAAATTTGTTCTGAAACTCTTCTTTAAAATGTTCAACTCCAACTTCCAGACCAGCTAAAGTACTACACCATCTTTAATAAATCCTTCATTAAATTTCATTAAAATTTCATATTCCACTACTCCAAACCAGTGATGTATTATCACTGTTTCACTTACTGACGAGTCTCAAGAAACCTCAACCAGGTGTCCACTATAACCATGTTAGTAGTAACACCAAATTCATCCATAGTTTTAAGAATGAGTCAGACACCACCAATACCCCTTGCAATAGCAACATTAACACCAGTGAATACTGTATTGTGAATACAAACCACAATTCCCCTTGTTCTGATATCTCGAGGGGTGCTACAAATCAGCACCCAAATGTTACACATACTACCACCATTGCTATATTATTCAACAATACCTGTAATACTGTGAATATTATAATGCAGTGTCAGTCCTAGAAATGTAAGTAGCCATAAACACTGGATTAATTATAATCTATACCCTCTGTAATAATTTAGGTCCACCTATCTGCAATAGTTATAAATATGATTTCCTTCATCTTAAATGAGCTAACCCTTCCCATCCTGGTAAAAGTAACATTAGCACCCCTGTTTCCATCTATGAAAGTAATAATAGTACTGACCATGATGAGACTACATTTTACTCTCCATAAGAAAACTTGCAATTTCAGTGTTCCCAAATTGTGTCCATTGAATGGCAATTGCTTGCACTACAATGTTGTGTATAAATGTATAATTACAACTCAACACATACACCCTGCCAGGGTCTACATTGGAAGTATGATAGATTTTAAGTGTTACTACATTATATAATTGAGCTCTTTCTCAAACAGCACCACAAAACAATCTACCTCCCTCACCACTAACATGCCTACTTTCCCTGCACAACTCTACTGACTTGTATCCATCTTTCTTTAAAACCTGCTTATTGTCCTACTAATGTTTTCTACTTATGCCTCTCTTATTCTGTATTGTCTGGCAGACCACCCAACAACTTTAATGCTGTCACAATAGATTTTATCTATCCTTTCTCTGGTTTATGTCTACTGATATTTTAAGTCTATTAACTTCTCCCTAATTGTGCCAGCTATGTAACCATTCTATCTCTTCCCTCAAATACTTTCCTTACTACCCCACTCTCTATAAATTTCTATGCTTGTAAACTCTGCTATGAAATATGCCTTTACTATTTTCCTTCTGGTGAAGGTGACTTAGCTTTGCCTTACAAATTTACAGGAGTTTATTATGAATTTGGTTATAGCATAAGCCATGTGCTCTTGAAACATCTGTCGATGTAATACTATTGCACAACTCCTTTCATATACTTTCCTCCTTATTCTGTATGTTTATTTCATGTAAACACACACATTAAAACTACTTCTGTTTATCTGCCTTTCTTTCTCCATAACAGCTCAACAAAGTTAATTCTTATAGTCAATTTTCAATGCCAGAGTTACTTGTCCTGGATAAAGGAGTTAGATTCTGGGTTTTCATTCATCTGAACACAATTCTGTGATATCTATACTTTGCATTTCCCCATACTCTTTTACACATACACACACACACACTCACACATGCACATGCACACACACACACACACACACACACACACACACACCACACATGCAGGTGTAGACTTTAAATGAATTGAGAATTCAATCTTCAGAAAAAAAAGTTTAGTTTCGTCCAAGCTAGAATTATAAAAAGATCTGATTAACTTTAATTAAATTAATGAATTTAATGACATATTAATTAGTAATCATTATGAAAACCAATGATGTTATTATAACGCATGGTTAACTGAACGGTTATTCAGTACTCTCTTTAAACTGATTTTAGCACCAAAATTAATTAATTAACCAGAGAGGCTCTTAATCTGGATATTTTTCTGTTCTTTCTTTGTATTGCAATTTCAAATGAGAAAAAAAATTCTTTTTTTTCACTTGTGTGTATATGTGCTGTGGAATTATAAAGTTCTGTCCTAGAAAATTTTTTTTAATAATTTGCATAAAAAAAAATACAACTACAAATATACCCTTGTTCCATTGTCTTGAATCAGCACTGATCAAGTATAATTCTGATAAAAGATTTTGTAGAACTGGTTTTTTTTCTTCAGATATCATCATCATCATCATAATTGTCACCATCATCATCATAATCGTCACCATCATCACCAACTTCCCCACCATCACCACCATCATCGTTGGTCATCATCATCACCACTACCACCACCATTGTTGTCATCATCACCATTGTCATCGTCATCACCATCACCTGTCTCCAACCCTTATCTGTTTCCAAAGTAATATTTCCCATACCTAAACATGATGTTTGCAGAAGACTGGCAACAAAAAACAAACTCATTTATATGATGATGATGATGATGATATTCCTCTATGAGGTGCTACCAAAAAGTTCCAGGACTAGGTACATTTAATTAAAAAAATAATCATTCATTTACCTAAGTTTTAACACCATCTCCTTTGAAATAGTCACCTTGCACAGCAATACACTAGCCTCAGGACATTATTTACATTATTTACATTTGACAGATATTTGTCCTCATCTTGTTTGTTGTTAACACGTTTCGGCTGATATACCCTCCAGCCTTCATCAGGTGTCTTGGAGAAGTTTCAAACCTGGGTTCTCATTCCTAAGGTACTTTTCAATGTTGTTTCTTGTTATTGTTATTATTGTTATTGTTATTTTTGTTATTGCTGTTGTTGTTGCCATTTCCTAATGATATTCAACTATAAAAATATAATAGGATTTTTTAAACATTGAATGGCTAGGAGGATCTGTCTGAGTGAAATAGGAATCAAAGAGGTTCCAGAGATGCAAAAGTGGTTGAGAAAAACTAGACAAAACCTCCTCCTCATCATCATCATTTAACATCTGCTTTCCATGCTAGCATGGGTTGGATGATTTGACTGAGGACTGGCGAACCAGATGGCTGCACCAGGCGCCAATCTGATCTGGCAGAGTTTCTACGGCTGGATGCCCTTCATAACGCCAACCACTCCGAGAGTGTAGTGGGTGCTTTTACGTGTCACCAGCACGGGGCCAGTCAGGCGGCACTGGCAATGACCTCGCTCAAATGTTTTGTTCACGTGCCAGTAAGGCGACGCTGGTAACGACAGATTACCAGTGAATGTAAAAAATGAGTGTGGCAGAACTGTTACTTCATGAGAATCAGAGATCAAATAGTTAAGTAGATATAAAGTAAGACCCAGGTCCAAAAAATTTCTCCTTGAAGGTAATACCCCAGCATGACCACAGTCAAGTGACTGAAACAAGTAAATGACATGGTGAAATATGATCTTTGAATGTTGGGTCTCATAGAGGTGATGACAAGTAATTGAGGCCTTTGGTGATTTGCTGTGCTGAGAAGACATGTCAAACCACGTGGAATTGTAGTCATGGCCAGTGATGGTGACACATAAAAGACACCTCTGTACCAGTGACGTGTACAAGGCATCCGTGCTGGTGATACCTGATAGGTACCTGTGTTGGTGACACATACAAGGCACCTGTGCTGGTGACATGTAAAAGACACTTCCTACACTCTGTAAAATGGTTGGCATTAGGAAAAGCATCCAGCCATAGAAACCATGCCAAAACAGACAGGACCCTGGGGCAGCTCTCCAGTTTACCAGTTCCAGTCAAACAATCTAACCCATGCCAGCATGGAAAGTGGACATTAAATGATGATGACGACGATGACGACAATGATGATGGTGATGAAGATGACAACGAAAGTAATGCATGGCAGGTAATGTTTCTCAATAAGGTGGTGAGCTGGTAGAAACGTTAGCACACCGGGCGAAATGCTTAGCGGTATTTCGTCTGCCGCTACGTTCTGAGTTCAAATTCTGCCGAGGTCGACTTTGCCTTTCATCCTTTCGGGGTCAATTAAATAAGTACCAGTTACGCACTGGGGTCAATATAATCGACTTAATCCGTTTGTCTGTCCCTGTTTGTCCCTTCTGTGTTTAGCCCCCTGTGGGTAGTAAAGAAATAGGTATTTCATCCGCCGCTGCGTTCTGAGTTCAAATTCCGCCCAGGTTGACTTTGCCTTTCATCCTTTCGGGGTCAATTAAATAAGTACCAGTTATGCACTGGGGTCAATATAATCGACTTAATCCGTTTGTTTGTCCTTGTTTGTCCCTTCTGTGTTTAGACCCTTAGTAAAGAAATAGGTAATATTTCTCAATAAAACCATCTTTCTGCTTCTATCTTGACACCAATCTGATATGCTTGCTGTTTGAAGATATATGTAAAAGTGAATAATGATATGCAGCTATGACACAGTGTTAAAAGTATTGGCTGAATAACTAGATTATTGATTTTATTGATACAGATTACATATACTGGGGGCGTTTCACTACTCTAATTTAGACGTTAGTAATGTAAGTCGGTAGGTGAGTAGCTAACTAACTTATAACCAAAGTAATTGATTGAACGACATTTCTGATGCAGCGTTTTCCAAAGTTTTTACTTTTGAGGCATTCTTGGAATATATTTCATGCCTCAAGGAACTCTTATGAGGTTTGTCTTTTATCTTGTTTGTTTCTGTTGTTGGATGGTGGCCAGGCTGAGGCACTGACTTGTAGGCCTAAGAATAAGTTTGGTACTTATTCTATAGGTCTTTCTTGATGGAGTGCTAAGTCATAGGGATCCATAGCACTGGATTCAAGTGGTGGTGGCAGTGCTGGTAGTTGAAGGCAAAGACAAGAACCACACAAACACATACAAACACACACATGCACACACATAAGCACATACACACACACACACACACACACACATGGACACATACACACTCACACAAACACAGACACATACACACATGGACACATACACACACACATGCACATATACACACACATGCACACATGGACGCACACACACACACATGCATACACATGGAAGCAATGGTTGTGAATTCCTTGTGGCTCAGTGCTTCTCTTCACTGAATGTCGTTTTACAAATGCTTCACCACCAAAGAGGTAAAGAGAGATGGGAGAGAGAGAGGGAGAGAGAGATGGGGGAGAGAGACGGGAGAGAGAGAGAGAGAGACAAAAAGAAGGGACGGATGGACAGACAGAGACAAACAGAGAGAGAGAGGGAGAAAGAGAGAAAGTGAGAAGGGAGAGAGACAGACAGAGACAGGCGGACAGACAGGTAAGTAAATAGAGGGGGAGAGAAGGGGAGAGAGATAGAGAGTGAGAGGGACAAAGCAAGAGACAGACAGAGAGCAAGAGAGAGGGTAGAGGGAGAGAGAGAGAGAGAGACAGACAGAGAGATAGAGAGACAAACAGTGAGAAAGACAGGCTGACAGAGAGATAGAGAGACTAACAGTGAGAGAGAGAGAGAGAGAGACAGGCTGACAGAGAGATAGAGAGACTAAGTGTGAGAGAGACAGGCTGACAGAGAGATAGAGAGACTAAGAGTGAGAAAGACAGGCTGACAGAGAGATAGAGAGACTAACAGTGAGAGAGAGAGAGAGAGACAGGCTGACAGAGAGATAGAGAGACTAAGAGTGAGAGAGACAGGCTGACAGAGAGATAGAGAGACTAACAGTGAAAGAGAGAGAGAGAGAGAGAGAGGACAGACAGACAGACTAACGAACAGACAGAGACAGAGTGAGAGAGAGAAAGAGAAAAGGAGAGAGTGAGAGGGAGAGAAAGAGAGAAACAGATACACAAAAAAGAAACAATAAGAAAACGGATTATTTTTAATGGAACCGAAGCACATTTTGTGCATTGGTTTGTTATCCACGTCTTCTTTGCTAGCATTTCCTCCATCCAGCATCACTTTTTGGACATCTGCGTGGATGTGTGGCATCTCTGTTAGAATTTATATGGTAATTACTAAAGAAATGAAGACTTCTTTGACAGAATCCTATTCTACCTCAGAGCAGCAGCAGCAGTCCATGTCTCTGCTCTTCGATAACATGGTGGTTCTACTCATATTTTGATCCTGACAAAATCACCACCGTCATTTCAGCATCATCATCATCATCATCACCATTGTCATCGTCACCACCATCACCACATCATAATCATCATCATCCTTATCGTCATCATCATCACCACCACCACCACCGTCATCATCGTCATCACCACCACCACCACCGTCATCATCGTCATCACCACCACCGTCATCATTGTTATCACCACCACCCCACCACTGTCATCATCTTCATCACCACCACCACCACCACCACAATCATCATTGTCATCACCATTGTCATCACCATTGTCATCATCATCACCATCATCGTCATCATCATCGTCATCATTATCATCATCATCACCATAGAATAAGTACCAGGCTTAAAAGAAAAAAAATACTTGGGTCAATTCATTCAACTAAAAACTCTTCAAGACAAGTGCCCCAGCATGGCCACAGCTTAATGCCTGAAACAAGTAAAAGACAAAAGATAAAAGATAAGATTGCATCTGGTTTAAATATTTCGTTCCTAGGAAAAAATCACATCCCTTGTAAACATCCAGCCTCTTTATAGCCCCCTCTTGACATTTGCCAGCCACTTGTGAAGTTCATAACGACCCAAAGTGGGTCCTGCAATCCATGTTAAGAACCTCTGTTGAAGATAGTGGTAAGAGGAATAAACATGGAGTGCTGTTAGACACAGTCTACTAATCACAGTTGATGAAGTCACTGTCAGGATGCCATGTGCTAAGTATTTCACTCTGATGGCTGTGCAGAAAAGGCTTTTTAGCAGAGGTGTATAGTGGTTGTTGTACTGGGGTATAACAAAAGTTTTCCCTTAAGATTTGTGATTTAATTAATTTTGCATAGTGAAACAGTACACCCCTCTTATTTATGTTTCTAACACTAGCTGAATGATAACTAACTTATTTTACTAAATTCTTTGTTATATTTAAAATTAATTGAAAGAAACATAGAGCATCTCAAAATAGATACAGTAACAAAAGGGTTAAACAGTCCAAGAGACAGATTTGCTTTCTACAGAATCTTTTTCAGCTTGCCTGGTAAGTTAACCGTCATCAATTTACTGTTTTTTTTAAAAATTGTTTTTAATTATTAATGTTGAGATGGTGAACTTTCCTCATGGTGAATTGATGGCACTGAACTTACCTGTAATCGTTTTTCAGAGTGAAATCAGCTTCTGAAGAGTCCCAGATTTATTTCTGTTCTTCCGCCAGAGGAATGAATTAACCTCTCAAGCGAGCTTACAAAGAGGATCAAATTGTATAGCAATAGACACAAGCTAGAACCAAAAAACATCCGAATTTATAAAACAAGTTGTTTGCATCTTGCTAGAGTTGGGCTACTTTGATATAACAAGACCTTGTATTTATATCAGTGGATGTAAGCAGAATCCCAATTTCATGGAACTTGACAACAAACAGACCACGTAATTACATATCGCATCCATATCAAAGACTCCAACAGAACATAAATGGAACCAAATGCAAAAAAAAAACAAAAAAAAAAACATCAGCTAAAAGTGTTGGTTTTTGGTACTGAGCACTTTCATAAGTATATTTATGGTAAATCATTCTAAACAGAGAGACATATAATTCTTTGATAAATATTGCTTACAAAGGGTTTATTTGGAACATATTGATAATTCCTACCATTGTTACACATATTCTCTTGCTATATGTGTGGGTTCACACAACAAAATGACTGTGCAAAATGAGAAACTTCGATTAGCAGTGGCTGATTCTTTAGCTTTTCCAAAATCACGTATATATATATATATATATATATATATGTATGTATGTATGTTGGTATGCATATCTATCTATCTATCGATCCATTTATATGTCTGTATGTCTGTCTGTCTATCTGACCATCTATCTGTCTATTTGTCTGTCTGTCTGTTTGTCTATTTATCTACCTATCTATCTATCTGTCTGTCTATCTATCTGTCTGTCTACTTGCCTGCCTGCCTTCTGTCTGTCTGTTTATCCAACCATCTATCTATCTATCTATCTATCTATCTCAATATTTATATGAACACACACACATGTGCACACATGCATGTGCATGTGCACACACACACCCTCCCTCCTCTTCCACCTTGTCATATACCATTCTGTTTTTCATGCTGGCATGGGTCTGGTTAGTTCCACTTGTACAATGAACCAGGGAGCCGTGTTGAACTCCAATGCTTGCTTTACTGTGGCCTTTAAGGTAGGAAGCCCTTCTTTACACCAACCACTGACAGAGTGTACCAGGTACTTTTTCTACATGACATCAGCATTGCTGATGTCCTCACGTGCTTGCAAGACATGACCCCTCAACTGAGTTGTGTATGGTATTGAGAGATATGAAAATATGATAAAGGGAGAGGGACCAAAGCAGGTTTCTTGTTGAAGAGGGAAATACACAGCTTCCTCATCTGTTCCATCATTTGTTCATTCATTCTAACTCATGCTACCATGGAAAAATAGAAGTAAAGCAAAAAATGATGTATGCATATAAGTGTGTGTGAGCTTATGTGTGTAAATATATATGTATATATCAAGATATGCATATACATACACACACACATACGTATATATACATAAATATGTATACGTCTCTCTCTCTCACTCAATATATATATATATATATATATATATATATACGTAAATATGTATGTCTCTATCTCTCTCTATATATATATGCATATATATATAAGTGAATATATATATATATATATATATATATATATATGCACAAACACATACATATATGTATACACACATACATGCATACACACATGCACACACACGCACACACACTCTCTCTCTCACACACACACACAGAGAAACACACCAAACCCATAAAGTAACCATTTGTAAATGTCAAGTGCAATATGAGTCTGTATGTCAAGACCATTAAGATTTTGTCACACACAACAATCAACAGATCATCCACCCTCATCTCACCCTCATCCCACCCGAGGACCTCTCTGTACCAACCTCCTGCCATTCCCTCGGAGGCAAAATGCTATTGATTCCTACAACGAAGCAAGCAAACATGTGAAGATAAAATAAATTTAATCGGTGATCTCCCCGACAACCCCATCTCCCACTTGTGTCATCACCACTGCCACCAGCAATGAGTGAAACTGCTACTACTACTCTCATCACTGCTGTCACTGCGGCCAACACCACCTTCACTGCTGTTGCTGCAGAACCATTGTAGAACTGTAGACATCTGAACCACCACGACCACCACGACCACCACGACCACCGCCACCACCACGATCACCAGCACCACCACTACCACTGCCGCCAGCACCACCACTGCCACCAGCACCACCACTACCACACCATCACGACCACCACCACCACCACTAACACTATTGCCACCTCCACCAAAACTGTAGCCATCACCACAGACAGCACCACTACCATCACAGTCACTTCTATCACCACCACCACCACCACCACCATCATCATCATAATCACCACCCCTATTACTATTACCCTCCGTCCCAGCCATCGACATCAACATTATCACCATCACCACCACCACCACCATCGTCACAAGTGCGCCACTATTAGCATACCCCATCACCATCATCACCATCACTACCATCAACACCAAGACAACTACGACCACCATCGACACCACCACCACCAAAATCATCACAGCCGCTGTTACTACCCCTCCCCCACCACTACCACCTTACCATCACACAAATACTGAATATTATTGATGGTTAGAACGGTGATTGATTTCTGATATTGAAAGACCACTTTAGTAATCCTGACACCCACACATGCATGCATGGACCCATGCACACACATACATAAAATATACATATATATATATACACACACATTCATATATATTTGTATAATAGTACACATATATAATCTGTATATTTATATATACCTTCTTGTATATACATGCACAGACAGATGCAAATTATATTTGTTTAGACACACATAGAATCACACTGATTGTGTGTGTGTGTATGTATATATATATATATATATATATACACACACACACTATACAATAACTATATATATATATACATACATACATATATATATACACACACATATATGTATATATATACATATATATATATATATATATATATATGTATATATATGTATATATACACACACACACATATTCATATGTATTTGTATATATGAATGTGTATGTATCAATATATAAAAGAGTATATGTGTGTGTAACTGTCCATGTCTATAAAACTGTGGGTTGTTTTTATATATATATATATGTATATATATACATACACACACATATATATGAATACATATGTATATATATGTGTATATGCATATATGCAAATACATGTATGCATGCGCATATATATGTATGTATGTATTTATACACACACACCCATAAAGTGTTTGTATAAGTTTATATATATGTGTATGATATATAGTATATATATATATATATATATATATATATATATATATCTATATATATATATATATAATATATACACATATCTATTTGTGTGTGTGTGCATATATAGAAGCATACATTGTATACCTGTAGAGATGGACACTTGTTACATATATACATTTGTGTAGACACATATACATCAATAGTCATCATCATCTTCATTCTTTTTTTTTTGCCTGCATTCTTTTCTGCTATGGGTTGGACAATAAACGGTGTAGCATGCACACACATATACAATACAAACGTGCACATACATACACACACAAATAAATACTATATATACACATTTATATATAATACATATATATATATATATATATATATATATATGTATAATATATATATAAATATATATATATACATATAACTATATATATATATATATATATATATATGTATATATATATTAAAATATATATAGATTGTAATATATATATATCATATATATATATATAGATATATATATATATATATATATATGTATATATATGTATTATATAGACTCGTAGATATATATTTTTATGTTTATATGCATACATAAACATACATTTTTTTTCATATAGTCCCACATATTTTATAGACCTATAAACCATGCATATATTTGCATTGTATAAACACGGTCCTTTTGTATAGATGTACGAAGATATCTGTTCACATACTTACACATATATTTGTATTGACAGATACACATGCACTCACACACATACATATATATATATATTTGTAGAAAGAGAGAGGGAGAGAGAGAGAGATACAGACATATATTTATTTCTGTGTAGACTGTTATGTGTACTCTCACACATATGCATTTAGAATTAAGATAGACATGCATACGTACATACATACATACGTACATACATACATACATACATAAATATGTACATAAATACACACATATATATATATATATTTGTATAGACATGTATATATGCACACATATTCGTCTGTATATTTGCATAGACAGACACATAGACATATCTGTAGAGACATGCACACACACACATCATATATACATACAGACATACACACACACACACATATATATAATACATATATATATATATATATATATATATATATATATATATATATATATATATATATATACATATATATACATATATATACATATATTCATCCAAATAGGTACCTATACACACACGCATATTCATATTGATAAACACATATATACACATTCATAAGCATTCATAGAGACACAGATATGCACACACACACATACATATATGCATAAACATATATATATATATAATATATATATATATATATATATATACATGCTTGCATGTGTATGCATTCATATATGTATGTATGTATGTATGTATGTATGTATGTAATGTAATGTATGTATAAATATTCAATATGTTTTCTTTTTTCCTTATCGTTGTCTGCGAGCAGAAGAGAAGGCAGGTGGGAAGCTCTGATGACCTTTACCTTTTCAGGGACTTCCAGACTGGTTGAGATTGGTTATGATTGATGTTTAGCTTGATCTTCTGTAGGTCAATGTTCACAGGAATGGTCCATAGATTTGTGAGTGGCTTGGTAGGGAGAGTGTTCTGAATAGGAAATGATTGGACAAAATCTTTGGTGCATTGTCTCCAGAGTGTGACTCATTGAGGAAAGCAGACAGGTGTACCAGGTGGACTTAGCTGGGAAGTGGTATACAGATTAGTTAGGCGAACTGGCAGACTTGTTAGCACGCTGGCTGAAATGCTTAGCAGTATTTCGTCTGCCGTTACGTTCTGAGTTCAAATTCTGCCGAGGTCGAGTTTGTCTTTCATCCTTTCGGGGTCGATTAAATAAGTACCAGTTACGCACTGGGTTGATATAATCAACTTAATCCGTCTCTCTGTCCTTGTTTGTCTCCTCTGTGTTTAGCCCCTTGTGGGTAGTAAAGAAATAGGTATTTCGTCTACCGTTACATTCTGAGTTCAAATTCCACCGAGGTTGACTTTGCCTCTCATCCTTTCGGGGTCAATTAAATAAGTACCAGTTATGCACTGGTGTCAATATAATTGACTTAATCCGTTTGTCTCCTCTGTGTTTAGCCCCTTGTGGGTAGTAAAGAAATCGGTATACAGATTAGTTTGTCTTTAACTTCTTTGTTTTATTTTATCTTTCATCTTTTATCATTCGTCTGTTTTAGTCGTTAGACTGTGGCCATGCTGGAGCACTGCCTTGAAGAATTTTTCATCATCATCATCATTTAACGTCTGCTTTCCATGCTAGCATGGGTTGGATGATTTGACTGACGTCTGATGAACTAGATGGCTGCACCAGGCTCCAATCTGATCTGGCAGACTTTCAGATTGGAGCCTGGTGCAAAATCGACCCACTCCAGGACTTATTGTTTTTGTAAAGCCTGGTACTTATTCTCTCGCTCTCTTTTGCCAAACCACTGAGCTATGAGGATGTAAACACCCCAACACCTGATGTCAAGTTGTGACGGGGAACAAACACAGACACAAACATGCATGCACATGCACACACACACAAGATGGGCTTCTTTCAGTTTCCATCTACTAAATCCATTCACAAACCCATAGGTTGGTCTGAGGCTACAGTAGGAGACATGTGTCCAAGGTACCATGCCTGTGCAACTGAACCTGGAGCTATATGGTTACGAAACTAGCATCTTATCAGACAGCCTCTCTTGTGCTTCTTATTACTTGCCCTGTTATTATTATTATTATTATTATTATTGAGTGAGAGAGCAGTGCATGCCATCAAAGTGACATTGGGGTAAAATATACGAAGCCCAGTATACCCATCATGACTACCTGTCTGATAAGGGTACACCAGGCACATGCATCACAACCATATGTGCGTGACAGGTGATCTCAAATCAAGATAAACAGCACATGACCTTGCAGGTGGCGCCCAGTTAGAATTTTCTTCTGGTCGAGTAACCCATCCCACTCAAAAGGTCCCTGAATAAGGGTTGTTTAAGGATGTTGAACGAAGCACCCATGTTTCCAGAGGTGAATTATTCAAACCCCAAAGAAACCCTCTCAACACATGGCTATGATGCTCCCCTACTACTTCTGCTCGTATTATTATTATTATTATTATTATTATATTATTATATGTCTATCCTTATCTTCTGAGTTCGAATCACTCCGAGGTCATCTTTGCCTTTCATTCTTTTGGGGTCTATAAAATAAGTACCAGCTGAGCTCTGGGGTCAATGTAATCAACTTTTCCCCTCTTCAAAATTTCAGGCCTTGTGCTTATAGTAGAAAGGGTTTTTATTATTGTTGTTGTTATTGTTGTTATTTTGGCTTAGTCACAGCATCCATGACCTTTGGATAAAGGAGACTTGTAGGAGGAAGTGAAGAATAAACCCTGATTCATGAACGACTGTTGTAGGAAGCATTCGTACGTCACGATAATGATGTTATTTAACCAGACAGCAGCCATCTGGTCTGCATGTCTGAGAGCAAATTGGATCTGTTAAAGACCTTCAAAGGCCAGCAAATGGGGATCATGTTAAATTGAGCAATGAATTAAGATGAATATTTCTCAATTCCTTTATCCTCTCAAGTCCCTTTTTTTATTCACATGAAATTTCTCATAAGCCCCGCCCCCCACGGCACTGGCTTTTCAAATGGTCTGTCTACTTGTCTAGCTGCTTTCAGTAACTAGTGACAAATTCATTTACTCATAGCCTGTGTGGTAAAGAAGCTTGCTTCCTTACCGGGTGGTCTTGTGTTCAGTCCCACTGCATGGCACCTTTTGCTAGCAAAAACTGTCTGATGAACGGCAACGAGAAACTCAGAGTAACAGATTTTGTTGAATTTTCTGCTGCTTTAAATAAAGCATATTACTCTACCACTGGTATTTGAGTACTCTTTTTTTTCACCTTGTTTCACATTTATGTGTTTACTCCGGTATATATATATATATATACTCATATACATACATTCTTTTATTTGCTTCAGTCATATGTCTTTGGCCATATGCTGGAGCACAGCCTTTAGTCAAACAAATTGACCCCAGGACTTATTTTTTGTAAGCCTAGTACTTAATCTATCGGTCTCTTTTCCCAATCCACTAGTTACGGGAACCTAAACGCACCAACATTGTTGTCAGCGATGGTGGGGGACAAACACAGATACACACACAC